>NC_060286.1:38613938-38842128 GCF_021613505.1 Equus quagga
CTTTTGGGCTTTAAAAGTGACTTTGGGAATCCTCCTAAATCTTGCCTTCTCTGTCTTTCTTGGGTGACAATGTCTCCCCATCCCACTTTATTTTTTCTCTTCTCTTTCTCACAGCCTGCTGTGCATCTTAGAATATTTTTAGTATCACTGGGAGGTGTTCAAAGTTTGGATGTGTGTTAAGGAGACAGTCGTATTTATTGGTGCCTTTTCTGACTAAAAAAAAAAGAAGTCTACATCTAAATTTAGTGAGGAGAAAATATCCTAAGTTGGGGCCCTTCCTGAGAGAGAGAAAAAAATCTAGTCCTTTAATATTGTAAATATGTCTTCTCAGATGCGAATTGTTAGTGTCATTTAAAGCAAGTAAGATTCAAGTTGCAGCAGAAGAAAAACTTTCAAAATAAGAAAAAAAAAAGAGTAGCATCTATAAAGGGTTTCATTCAAAGGGCTGTTTTTAATGTTGCTGTGGTGACAGATTAAGAAGGAGAAACTTGAATCAGACCTTTGACCTGTCGTAGGGTCAAGGGTTGCTGCTGTCTGTGTTAGGACTCCTTTGACAACTTCCTGTATAATTCGACTATTATTTGCGTGTCTGGGCACCGTCTGACCCCAGAGTCTGGAAAAATGAGAAAGGCAGCATGCATTTTGATGCCATATGGACTGCAGCGAGGGAGGGCACGTTTAATCAAATTTCGGTGGGAACGCCGTTTGATCCCAGGTTAGAGGAAGAAGCTTGCATAGGATTTCTACCAGACTGGAGGAGGAAGGGTCAGATGACAGCCAGGGCTGTGATTTAGGGCGCCTGTCCCCCGCCAGACGCTGGTGTGGCTGCGACTAAATTTTGAATTTGGAAGCAGATCAATTATGAAAGAAAGAAAGAGAAGCGCGGTGGCATTTCAAATTGCAAGTGGACTTCTGCCACAAAGTCCGGAAAGACTGAATTTTCAAATCCAAATAAATGCATTTCTAACATGGACTCAGATCACAAGAAAATGGGAACTTTGGGCAGAGATAAGGAATTTTTATTTAAACCATAGGTTTAATAGAAGACTGCTCATATAGAGTAATAATAATACTCTAGTTTCATAATTTTTCATGGGGTTTTCACTGCAGATTTATATACATAAAATTATTACATATATTATACATATAAATATAAAAAGCTTTACTTACTAAAAAATCATAAATGTGTTTCTCAATTTAGCGGAGTTAATAAAAACAGAACAGTTAGTCTGAGCTTCTGAACAACGTGAAATAGTTTGCATGCCCACATCAAGGCAGCAGAGCAAACCCTGGACAGTCTAGCCTGTAGGGTCTAACCATGGTAAACGGATGTACTCACAGACCTGAGGAGCCTTGGGTTTTAGGAAGGAAAGTCCTAGGGCCAATGACTTAACTTGTTGCAAAATATCAAGTGCCATCCTCTTATTTGGCTGTGGTCACAGTCCCCTGAAGTGGAGGGCGACGGAGGAGGAGAATCAAGGACAAGTGTCAGAAGACTCTCGTTGATCATCAGATCACAGGGAGGAAGTCTGCGCAGCAGTGAGGACTGGCCGGTTGGTGGGGGTCAAGAACCTGGACATCAGTAAATCGAGTACAAAGCAAGACGGACAAAATACAACCGACCTTAAGAATCTACAAGGAAAGAGGGGCAAAATACAAATGACCCTAATAGTCTGCAAGGAAATAGGGAGCAGAGAAGGAGGTGTTCAGGGCATGGCTGAGAGGTGGGGCGTCTTGAAGAAGGGGCTAGAAAGGGCTAGAGCTGGGCCTGGAAAGATGGGTAGACTTAGAGAAGAGACAAGGGAAGAGAAGGGACAAAAGAAATACTGAGTTCAGAGCTGGATCAGACTTTTCAAATAGCGTCACACTCAACTTTTTCCATTTCACAGATGAGGAAACTGAGTGAGAACAAAGTTTGATAAATTTGCCCTAAGTTCCCTGATTAGGTAGAGGCAGATGACTCAGTCCTAAGTGAAGTGACACACAAGTCAGACCCAAAGTCACCCCAAAAGCAAGTACCCCCGATCCTGTCTTTTTTTCTGGCTCAGTACTTGCTGGATCAAGTTCAGAAAGAGAAATCATCTAATTTCTGAAATGTGTGACGATCCTCAGGTTTTAGGTAAGTAAGCTAGTGTTAGGTTTTAATGAGAACACAGAAAGATGAAATGTCATAATCAGGGAAGTTTGGCTTTGAGCTCCCTCTGACAAAGGCTGGGATCTTGGCAAAATAATAATAATAATAATAATAATAACTTCTTTTCTTCTTCTAGGAACAAACATTGAAAAACACTTTGTTTAATACATCTGGGACTATTTTATGTAAAATCCATCTTCTGGCTACTAATTATTTTCCCTTTTGGCAGGAGGCATTTAGGAAGACACCTGTCTCGTACAAATGGACACCATTTATTGAGCATCACCTATGTTTTAGATGCTGTTCACTTGTTTATAAACGCATTTGATGTCATGGCAAAGCTGAAGATGCATATTAGTACCTATGTTTTAGATAAGAAGAAACTGCAGCTCTGAGAATTTCATGGTGAGCTGGGTACAGGCAAGCTGCAGAGCACCCCCAGGTCTACCCCCTGGGTGGTATTTCCACTGCGCCATGCTGGGCCCTGCATGGCACCGACTCCCGGAACACCATTTGAAGAAGCAATCTTATTTCCTACATGAGGGTTGCCTGCACTTGGCATGTCTTACTTTCTCCGGATTTTTTGAAATTTGATATTCTGCCATCATGAATGAGAATTAAAGGGAGGTCACCCCTCAAAAGAGAGCTGGAGTCATAAGATTCAGATTGAAGACCACACCGTCATTCTTCCTGGCCCTGAACCACATCAATTCTTCCTTCCAGGCCTCAGCTACCTGACCCAAAAGTGATGCGAAGTGTATCAGGGACTTGATCATCCCCAAGGATTCTTCCACTATAGAGGGATCCTGTCTTCCCCCTTTCTTTTTCTATTGGCATTTTCAAGAACTTTAGGCCATTGAAGAAGAAGCATCAATGCTTATTTTTCCAAAGACCCAAGCCACTTTCTCTTTCCTAACACCAAGGGGCACTGATTCCTGAGTTCCATGCCTGGCATCGCATTGTCGGTGGTGGTGGTGCTGAGGTCTGGCTTGGTTTTGAGAATCACCTTGCCCCTTAGGCCCTGTGTCCCATTTCAAAGCACGCCGTGGGGAATGTCAGGCCCTTATTAAATGTCAGGAGCCCTCCATCTGCCTCTGTCTTTCCTCTGAGATGACTGCCAGACAGCCGAGGTCAAGGCCACATGTGCCCCACTGATCCCAGAGCAGGAGAGGGGAGGTGGGGTGTGGAGTCGCCTGTCTACTCTGAACAAGACACAAAAGAGTTGCTATTCAGAAGATTTCTCTGCAAACGGCGAAGCTCAAGCCTTGGACACGCACCAGGTGCGCTCCCAAAGCCAAGGTTTTAAGTGTTATTTTTTCCATGCACTTCATCATGCGGTCAGATTCAACCCAGAAGTGAGGACTCACTTTGGAGTCAGAAAATGCAGATGAAGTTGACAGCCTTTCTGCATCTGATGGAGACCAGAGAAAGTCGGCTCAGCTCTGAGCCTTACCCTGGGACTGGAGATTGGGTGTTCAAATTATTTGAGCCAAATGCTGATTGATTTGAACACAGAGGCATGTGTATGTCCTCAGAGAAAATCATTTCTCTCAAGGAAAATGATGATGAAGTATGAGGGCAGATAAGAAGCTCTCTCACATCCTTGGCTCTCACCTCATAGCTGGTGGCCCTGGACAAGTCACGTCACCTGCTTCCTCCTCCTGGGCAATAATAAAACCTACCGCTTTGTGTTTGGGTGAGGTTTGAAGAAACTAATACCTAAGAACAAGGCCTGGCCAGTGGTAAGTGTGCATAAACATTGGCTCTCATCCTCATCCTCGTTATCAACTTCATCATCATCATCATTTAGTGATTCCATCATTGCCCTGAGCCTCAGTGTCTCAAACAGTAAAATCTGGATGGAAGGATGTTCCTACTTGTCTTGCAATTCAGGGCCAGGATCAAAAGGGATATAATGGGCTGCTAGTTTTTGGTTCACAAAGAGGCTCTACACCAGCACAGGGGCTGTTTGAGGAAGGACTGAGGGCTTCCATGGCCCTGATTCTCAATCTGGCTCATTTCCTAGGTATTATCTCATAATCAGAAAAAAAAAAGATGCAGAAATGAGAAGATGACAATAAGAAGGCACGACTTGCTTTTTGTCACTTGAAAGTCCTCATTTCAAGACTGTTCCCTTGGCTCCCAGAGTTCTTGTGTCATTATCTTCTCTTAAAAGGATTCAAGTGACATTATTTGCATGGAAACTTGCATATCAATGATGCCATCTATGCCACAAAGTTGCATTACAATGAAGGGGATGATGACTGTGTCACATGGACGTGACATTCGTTATGCAGTTAAATTGAAAGTCAATACTGGCAGTTCTTAACTGCTAATGTCCCCTGAAAATACATCACTTCTCATATGGAATGAATTTTTTAGGGTGCTAACTTCAGGCACATCAAATGCCCTAAGCTGTAGTGTCACTCTAGGCCAGGCAAGGAGTTCTAAACCAAGGTAGACTTAGGGATGCTCTCTGAGTCAGCAAGGCAAGAGATGTTAATAAAGTATAATCTTCCGCCCAACAAACCTCACTATGACTTGATGACAGTCTCTTCAATGATGCTTTTTAAAAGAGTTTCACTTGGAAATGTCTGCAGAAAACTTTAGAGATGGCTCTCTTGATTACAAGAAGATGGCACATTTGGGAGGGGGCTACAGACCCAAATTGACCTCCCATTGTATGGCACTAGCTCTGGAAGCTCCTCCAGGAGGTAGAATGCTTTCTTGCTGGAGAGAGTGAAAGCCACAGGGTGTCCAGGAAACAGCATTTGGGGAGACTGAGATGGAACAGAAGAAGGGACGCGGTAGGTATGCACACCCCTGGCAGAGAGTGAAGGAGAAAACATGCACATCCCAAGAGCCAAACATACAGTTATGATGAGACATCCCAACAGCGAGGAGAAGGAACAAACAAGGGAGGTGGCTCATCATTGTGAGACAGGACAGGAGAGCTGGGGCCACGGGTTTTTCAGATCTCCTGACGCAGGCAGATGCTGCGGGTTGAGTTCCTCTCAGTTCTAAATTCTACCAGCCTGGCTCACGCTTGTGTAACCCACCAGCAAGGTTGGTACACAAACAAGAGTGAAGGAAGAGGGAGTTATAGGTTGATGAACTGATGCAGAATTTTACAGTCAGAAAATCAAGAAAGAATGGCAGTAACTAATAACAATAACAACTATAGCAACACCATCAAGAATGGTAGCAATGATAATGAAATAAGTACAGTCGATGTTATGGATACTCCCCTCTACCACCTTACACTTGGCTTTCTGCCTGTGCTGTTGCCCTTGGGCCTTACCTCTGGGGCTTCATCTCGGCCTCCTGGACCCCATGAGCTGAACACACTAAATCTGGAGAGTCCAGCAGCGGCTGGGTGTGGTGGCCATCCTTCGGGCACCTGCCTTCCTGAGCTGACTCCAGGCGAGCAGCCCTGAGAACCTCACTCTGTGGCTGATGTGACAAGGATGTATAACAGATTGTGCCCGTCCTCATTAGGGAGTTGGAGAAGGTGTGCTCCCACAATGCTTAGCCTGTGCCTCTGGGTTAGGGGATGTCTGGCCACTCCACGAGACCCAGAGAGCCCTTGGTGACTGCGTTCTACCTCGTCACCACTGTGCCTGGCGCCGGGACCCTAAATCCTCCTCACGACCAGAGCAGCCACTTACGCAGTGCTTGCCTGTGTGCCTGGCACTGAGATTGTACTAGTTTTGGGGGTTTTTTCACTGAGGAAGATTCACCGTGAGCTAACGTCTGTGCCAACCTTTCTCTATTTTGTATGTGGGTCACCGCCGAACTGTGGCCTCCAAGGACTAGTGCAGGTCTGCACCTGGGAACTGAATCAGGGCTGCTGACATGGAGTGCACTGAACCCAACCACTGGACCTGCCCCAAGATTGTGCTACTTTTATGCCCATTTTATAGACCAGCAGACTGAGGCATCAAAACAGACCCAGCAAAGTGCCCCAGGACCCATGAAGAAGAGTCCAGGCTGGGGTTGGTGGGGTCAGGCTGAGGGTCTTGCTTTAACCACACACTTAGTGCCTCTCGTAGAAGGTGATCACTGGGTGTTTTTAATTGAATGAGGCATGAATGATCCTGTCTTTCAGAGAAGAGTGATGAAGAAGCCTTATAACCCAATATCCTATTGGACAGGACACGTATACCTGGTTCTGAATGAATTTCAGAATTCTCATTTTCTTGCAAAACAACTCCCTAACTTTTTGCAAACAAGACATTCAGTGACATAGTGTCATGCGGGAGTGTAGAAATCAAATATTACAATTAAAATGTTCTCTAGGCGGGGTTTACCGACAAGGATAAGACCCCAAGATGATCAAGAGACAAAGCATTAAAGTAGAGGTTGGGGAAACTTCCTTAGCTCTTTTTTGTTTTTTTAAAAAAAGCTGAAATATAATTGAAACATCCTTCAAAGTAAGCGATACCAATGTCCCCTTCCGCTTGGATATGACTTTTTAATCAGGAGGCATTGTTGCCTCATAATGAATATGGAAAGCATTTAAAATATTTTGTAGATAGAGTGCATTGCTTGTGACCTCAGTCAAAAGATCACATTAAAAGGAGCTGAAAGGAAGTCCATCTGAGTCCTCTGGGCTCCAAAGCACTGAGGACATGTGGAATATGCTGAGGCTTGGATTCCTCTAGAAGTAAGGATTGAGCATGGAGTTAGTTGGCAAATGAGAGGTCAGCTTTGCCTTGGGAGGTAGAGTTGGTTTCTCAGAGCTCAAGAGATGCTGAGCAGACCCTGCTTTGCCTGGGAGTCGTCGATGTAATTGCTTTCTTTGGGCACGTCTTATCTGAACTCACTGTTTCCCAAGATGTGGTCAGTGAACTGCTGGTCCAGGAGATGATTTTCCATCAAAAACGTCCCTCTGTCACCTAAGTTTGGGAGATGTTCCACACGGCATCTCCGTCCTAGTGCTTCACGATGCACACGGATGTATCAAAGTCACTCAGAAAAGAAATCTTTGTAAGATTTTGAAAACTTTTTTTGTTTCTGCAGGGTCTTTGCAGTCTGCAGGACATAACTGGGGCTAAGCTGCCTGACTCATAAAGGGAAAGAGTAGACGAGGTCAGGAGCGGTCCGGAGGGACAGCCCTGGTCAGCCCTTGAACCTGTCTGCCCCACTGAGTGCTTCCTTCTCCAAGACCCCTTTCCTCCAACTCATCCAATTACACAAGTGACCAGGAAGAAATCAAATGTAATTAGTGGAGATTTTGTTTTTTAATAACAAGACATAGATGATCTGATCTTATTAAAACAGGAGCTGGGAGGGTTTAAGACATAGACATCAATAAATATTATACAAAGAAGAATAAAATCAATACTATCGGAGTTTGCAATAGTGCCTGGAGAATTCACAGGAGGGAGGAAGTCCCTCCAGGCTGAGGGACTTGGTGGGGGGTAGGCAGGAGGGGACACAACAGGGAAGGTTTCCCAAGGACAGGGCTGGGATGTAAAATACTCCTTGAAGCCCAGATAGACTCTTGTATGCTTCTTACTAATAGTAAAAGAGGTAATAATACTCATTTCCAGTTAAAAAAGCTCCAGTACCTCATTGTAAAAGAAATTAGAGAATGTAAAGTAGAGAGGAGAAAAATAGCACCCATTACTCTAGCACTGAAAGATAATTGTGGAAGCATTCTTTCTTATTTCTATCAGTTCTTTATACAAAACACAATTGTTTTTGTGACACAGCTAATATATTGTGTCTGTAACATGATAACCAGATTCTTTTCTTTTCCTTTTTTTTTTCTTTTTTGGCGTAACATGGCAAAAGAAGCATGCATTCTTTCTAATCATTATCTCCAATCATTGTCTAATACTTTTCAAGTTGGTGGAGCACGATTTAACCAGCCACTACTGTATTATTGGGTAATTATTTTTTCCTACTTTTATATTTTTAATATTCTGCATAACTCTGCTAAGAACATCTTTGTGCACAAAACATTTTCTATTTATCAAGTTATACTCTTAAGGTTGATAAAGAGCCTCAATGTCGTCATTAGCTGATTGTGGGTATAGAAATACACGTTGAGTATGGCCTTGATTTGGCCTATTGATATGCAAAGTGTTTGTCACCTCCACAGCCATAGTCATACATGAGTCACCCACTGTTTGAGGGGAAGAGGGGAAGACTGAACCCCAGAAGCAAAACTATGAATTTTTAACTTCTCAATTGAAAAATCACACTTCATTTTTGAGACTGGAAGGTTGGAAAAAGAATGCAAGTGGAAGACGTAAACCAATTGCATGTACTTCTTTTGCCCAGGGCTTTGAATCTTCAAACCTCAGGGGGGTGTAGAGACATATTAAAGATTTTTGTCCTGGGTTTGATTCCTGTCTTTTCTCCTTTCTAGAGACATAAATCACTCAATTCATTTAACCTCAGTTAGTTTGGTTTCCTTATCTGTAAAAGTGTGGATAGTGGCACCGACTTCAAACCAGGTAAAAGAGAGTGTAAAGAGCGCAGTAGGAGGGCAATTCACGATAAGCAGCAAAGATTTTCACATGCAACATCTCATTGACTCCTCCTGAATTATTCTTTAAATGTTGAGATCCATTTTATAGACCAGGGAGTGAGGGTTCTCTAAGTTGTATAATTTGCAACAGGCCATGGAATTAGTGTCCTGGCTGTTAAGTGTTTATTTACACTGCCCGGAGCTATCAAAAACCAAAGTTTCTCAACCCTCAGACCACAATGATTGGTTCAAAGCATGTCATGTGACCCAAGTCTGGCTCATTATGGTCCTTTTGATGAGGAGCTGAAAGAAACTCATCATTTTTCTAATTGCCAACCTGGTATTATCTATGACCATGTCTGGGCCACACAGAGTGGCTTATCTGAGAAGTTGAAGGTGACATACAGTGGATACAAGACACAGCAAAAGGGAAGCTCTCCATATCATGAATCCATTTATTCCCGAGGCCGCCTTTTGTGATTTGATTCATGGCTAACAACTTCCCTCTTTCTGCTTTATCTGGATCCCATGCGATCTCTATCACCTACAACCAAAAGAATCCTAGTGAAAATAGGATTTGGGCCCAGGTCCATTTAAATCCAAGCTTGCCTATGTTCTTTCCACTCCACTAGGAGGAAGAAAGGAAGGAGAGAGGCAAACCGGCAAGAGATACTTTCTCCTTAATTTATCAGTCAGATCGGAGCTTCCATGAGTCTCCAAAGAGATGGCTGAGGTAAGCTTGAAATGTATCCTTGCATTTTCTAAAGAGTGCCCTTTCTAAATCACCTTATTTTGAAGTAACTGCAAAAGGCAGTACTATTTTGGGTTCTTGCTATGATAAAACTGAAGCTGTAAGCTAGGGACTTTCATGAGAGATTGCACTGAAATGTCAACAGATGGCTTGCTAATCATGTTAAAAAATACTCATTTCTCTTCAAAAATGGCATTTCCCCCCAGTAAGCAGATCAGAAAGCAATGTTTATGATATAAAACATATTAGTCACAACGCCATTTAATTATCCTACTTAATCATCAAGGTCATAATGATAATTGTTTCTAAAAATTAACGCCTCTTTCCTCGGCAAGGAATGCACGGTCAGAAACACGAAATTGAGGCACTTAAAAGAACTTGTGCATTAAAGGGCGACACGAAGAGCAACCATAGAGATTACGTGTGACGATTTACACAGCATTTTGCAATCATAGTCTAAGGAAGGCCAAACTATACGTTGGTCCTGTTTTGCCCAAATCAAAGGCCCCATTTTTCTCCAGCAGGGAGGAGGGTGTGGAGCCGTAAGAAGATTCAGTCATGGCTCACCATTGGATCTACCATATTTTCTTGTAAAAGCAAAACAGTTGTCTTTGGGAACCCGCTCGAACCACTCAAGTGTTGAGGATCACGCCGCAGGAAGATGAAGTCTCCGCTATTGCTCCTGACTTGTACTGACCCGTCTCCATCTGATGTCAGACTCTTCTCCTTGATCTTTTCCTAGCTTGTGTTACGTGGCCTCCATTACTCCAATTCTATCCTTAAACGTCACACTCTGGGCTGTCTCACTGCTTCTTTCCAAGAGTAGAATCTCTTCTCCCTGTTCCAACCCTTCAGGACCCAAATCCAGGATGCAGCATGGTTCTCAGCCAGCGTCCTTTCTCAGATCCCTCCCCACTTGCAGCCCCTTTTTGAAGGACGGTTCAAATAACTGCATTATCCAAGTCACTAGGAGTTTTATCCAATAAGCCAGTTCATGTATCATATGCCTGAACTTTATCCTTTCAAGCATTATTTTTGAGAGACTTCTTAGCTAGGAGGTCTCTCTAAAATGTGTTATGAAGGCAGGAAAGAAAATGTGTTTCCTGTTAATTCTTCTTGATGACCCTGGTCATTATTTGGGATTTTGATGACAGTACTGTGAGAGTGACTCTATCAGAGCCACCAAGAGCGAACAGGATCATTTGACTCCACAGAAAGGACCGTGGGTTTTCTGGGCTTTCTCATTCTGTGTCATGTCATTAAGTCTACCCCTTGATCTCAGGCTGCCATCTGTCATTCTAACCACGACTTCTCCCTTCCAGTGTCTGACTTCTCATCTACGACAGCTGAAGACACGAGGTGCTCACCTTCATTGACTTGGTGTTTCTTCCCTCTGCGTGGTATAGTGGCTGGGAGCGCTAAGAATGCTGGGCTTCAAAGCCCTGCCTCATCACTTACCATCTGGGTGACTTGGGGTAACTTACTTCTTGTCTTTATGCCTCAGTTTCCCCTCTCATAAAGTAGGAATGATAATCGTATCGAATGCATTGAGGTGTCTGGAGATTAAATCAATTAATGTTTGTAAAGCACTGAGAGCACTTTCTGGCACTACTGTATATTTGTTAAATAATTCAGATTTATTACTTCCCTTCTCAATCTCTCATTGTACCATATAGAGGCATGGACTATACACATGTGATAATAATAATAATTTGTTATGTTTATTCACCAATAGGTGGTGAAGTCCTCAAGAAAAAGGCATCATACTTGATTTACCTCTCTTGATGCCTTTGTTTCGGGTTACATAGTTGCACACTTTTCCTTCTTTGAAATCTGACCATTGTCATAGCTAAATGAGGGCAGCTAAGACTGACGTGGCATCTTATAGCATATCCTCCCCGCCCTTGACCACTCTGTCACAGATTATGAAACCAACAGTGACCATCTGAGTCAAGGCTAGCCCAGGTCCAGTGACCCCAGTGGCCAGAGGCAGATCTGGGTTTGTAAGGCTGGAACATATGCAATTTGAGGATCCTCTTTATAAAAAAGAATATAAAGTTATGTGACATCAAATATATATTTAGAATGAGAAAATACATTTCAACAAATTATAAATTTTTACAAGTTGACAAATATCCAGAAGAACAACCTACTTTGTATCAACTTACTGCCTGAAATACCTTGAAAATTCTTTATCCCTGCATTTTTGGCTGCATGAATTTTGAAAAATTTGAAAAATTTTGAAATATAATTTTTCCTAAAGAGAATAGAAAGATAATTCATGAGTGATTTTTTTGTGTGTTAATTATAGTTTGAAAAAATTTCTTTTAATTTCACAACTCATTATTGGTAATGTCATGTAGATTTTTAAGATGTGGCCAAGCATAAAAACCACTGTCAAATTTCTTATGTAACTGAGCTACAGATGTATCTGCTGTTTGTAGCTTTACTACAGGCTTTTGCCCTACAAACCCAGTTGCATTTAAAAAAAAAAAGCACTGTGCCCTATGTGTTTATACCTGAATATGCTATATGATCTACTGTGTTCCTGACAGGACAAGACTTTCATCTCTTCCAGGCATTGCTGAGAACCCAATGCTCTCTTACAATATTATACATCTGATAAGTGGAAGACATTTCCACAAATAGCTTCTGTCTTGGTGCATTTGAAAGCTTGTTTCTTCTCCTTTATTCATCTACTTCCACGCCTGGGCACTGAGGACATCTTCATATCCCAACATGACCTCTAGCCACACACCTATCTGTCACAACAGCAGGTGAGTTAGTCCCACAGGCGGCAGGAGTGTTTCCAGAAGTCACACCATTTACTACACCAGGAGAGCATGCAAAATTGCATTGTACTTGGAGGTGACTGTAAACACACTCACAAACTAAATGTATCTCAAGCTCAGCTTTTCCTTTTCTGGGCCCCCCAAATCCCCTGGCCACACCAAGATCACCTGGGACTATGGCCAGTGTGACGGAGAGAAAGTCAGAGTGGAAAGAGACAGCTGTCGTAACCAATGTGGATAAAATCTCTTACTAGGGCAGAAGTTCCAAAGACACGTGGCCCCATGAACACATTCCTCGGGTTCCTCAGGCCTTGAAAGGGGCCCATGCATGTGAAGAGATAAATCTTAATCTTCATTAGCTTCAAGGTAAATACACCTCTGCCAGGGACCTCAACTCTGCATGGATTGGCTGGGAAAGATGAGCCAAGCCAAGGAGATCTCTTGCCAAGGTTATGGAACTGGGATTCTGAGCCAGTTGCCAAAAAGCTGTAGGGATCTGAGCTAAAAGTCATATGTACTCATGGACTGGAAAAAACTACTGGGGCATGTATTTGAGATAAAAGAGAAAAAGAAGCTGATCAAGAAGGAGAGGGAAATGAAAAAAACCGAAAAGCATAGGTGTGCTGCAAAGATAGCAAGAGGCACAGGAAATGTCTAGACTTCCCCAGAACTGTAGTCATTACAGCCTATTCTGAAGCCTATTTCGGGGGCCTTTTCTGAATTCCTGGGTGATTGCTCTATATCCTCCCGTAAACTCATTACTTGACCCAGTTTGAGTAAGTGCTTCACCTCTTCAACTGCGCAGCACGCGAAGGTATTTCTCTGTCTCCTGCCCTAGTGCCGTATCTGCTATTTACATTGAGTTTACTTGAAAAAAAGTGAACGAGAAAGGGCTCGACTACTAGTTGTGGGTATTTGAACTGGCAAATGAAGACTTACTCTTAAGTGAAGCTAGAGTGGGCGATGGGATATAATCTTAGGGGAAAACCTCAATTTGATTCATGTCCACCCCAAGTTTAGGGGGGCTCCAAAAAGAAGTTAATCCTTGGAAACCACAAACAGAGGGAACCATCTCCAGAAAGAAAAGAAAACTCTTCCGTCTCAAATTTTGATTTCTCTCTGATGTCTTCTTATTTCTTTCTGTTAGCGAGCATTTAGCTTAAGCTTAGGATGATCAAGGGCTGTTGTAGTCACTTTGGAAGATACAAAAAGGAATATGACATGGAACCTCATTTCCATTCATTCGCAGCCTAGTAATTACCTTATATCCCTTCAAAGCCGTTGACTCTTGGAGACCCTCTGTCACTGCGATGTTCACAAAGATATTTTCAGAAATTAACCACACCTAATGCAACCACAAAGCTTCCTTTTTTGGAAAGTACCATAATCTTATCATTTTGTTCTTTTGAATGAAGACTCTTTGAGTAATAGACTTATTTTTATAACCTTGCAAGAACTTTCTCATGATTAAATATCCATATCAAAATATGATATAAATAAATATCAAAAACATTTATTCTTCCTGGAACCATATACATTTTCATTTGGATTCAGAAAATATTGCCACATATTTGACAGCCAATTAAGTACTCTCTAGTACTGTTAGTTTCCATTCCTTGTATCTTTGCCCCAATATCCACCACGCCTCTGAGGACAAGGATTATGCTTAAAAAATTGCAGTGTTCAACTCTTGTTCTTTCTACATGTCCTGTAAATGGTTGTAAATTCACTTTTCAGTGTTTGGATTATGGACCCCTCCCTTTATGAGATTGCAGCCTTCATAATGATTTAATTAGTACTTTTTGCTTTTCCAGTATGATTCATAACCTATACTTGATTACTACTGAGTCTTTCTGGAAAACAAGGAAAAAATCATTATTACTATAACATATGAGGCAGCCAAGACTCAGAGAAGTCACAGAATCTACTAGCCATAAGTGGAGACTACCTAATGGGGAATTTTACTTCCACCAACATTTTCCTCTTTCAGCCAGATCATGGTGCCTCTTGGAAACTCACTTCCCTGCTAGCTGATATGGAGGCAATGGGTCGCATGGATAACTGAAAGAAAAAGACAAATGAGCAATCTCGTGATAGCCATTGCTGGCCCACCATCTGCACCAGACCCTTGCAGACATTAACAAATTCACATGTGGTGTCTGACTCTTCTCCAAACCCACCTCTACCTCTATTTTTTCTATCTTTTTGTTAGATGTGTCCATAAATATTGAGTGGTTAAACTTCAAATGCCTAGAAAGAGGAGGAAAAATACCACATTAATTCTGCAAATGTAGAATCCACACATAATGGGAATTCAATTCTATTCTTCTATTAATTCATCATTGTATTTATTTATTTGGCTTAGTAGAGCAATTTCTTAATGATGTAAAACCCATTTGTCATCCCCTGTCACCTCCAGGGTAAAGCTTACATGCCTTCCCATGGAATTCGAGGCCACAAGACCTGGCGCTGGTGTCTTACCTAGCCTCTTCTTTGTTGTTGGCAGCACGGGTGGTTTCTGGTTCATGGACAAATCCCAAGTTCAAGACCCTCCTAACCCTGATGGGATGGCTCTGAGACTGATGATGGTGACATGGGCTTGTCAAAGATCGCCCTTTTGGCCAGTCCCCAGCAGTGCCCGGCTTCCCATTGCCTGATTTCAAGCTGAACCTCTTTTAATTTCATGGTGGCCTTAAGGGTGACATCATGTATGGTGGAAGGTGGTGTGGGATCTGATTCCAGAGTTTTTGTGCTGATTTGGGAAATGGATGAGCTGTACCCTTTCAGCACCAAACTCCTAGCTGTTTCCAACAAATCTCGACAGATGCCCCTGGGATGAAGGGAGGTCAGTTTCCTGATATTCTGCCTAGAATACTTTTCAGGCTGCTGTCCTAACTAGGCCCCTCTAGAGCAGCTGGGATCCTCTGTCAGCCATACAAGTGTAGTCATTGACAACAGCTCAACAGCCCATAGAGAAGGGCAAGACTCTTGTTCTCTGACCCTCTGATGGTGACCATAAGTTAAATCCCCATCATTGTTGATGTTTTATGTTAGTGTCCTTGTAGCGTGCAGGTACTTCAACTAGACCTTCTGTCTTCTGTTGTTTTTTCTGGAATGTTCTGAGAATTGCCAGAATCCCCAAGCCTATCAGCTACCACTAGGTTGCCCAAACAGTTTGTTGTCCATGTGTGGCCATCGTATTGCCAAATTAACATGCGCCTTGGTGGAGCTGTAGGTGGGTTTTGGAGTTTTCTCCATGCTTCAGAAATGTAACAGCCAAGTAACGATGGAGACAATGAATTCATGTCTTTTTTTTTGCTGATATTACTTTGATTTTAAATTAGCGAAATAAACGTACCTTTAAAAAATAAACAAACTAAGCGTTGCATGTGAGAGCCTCACAGACTGTCAGCTTAAACCAATCTGAAAGTTAAGCCTTTTAATGCAGACGTTGGACATGAAAAAGACCTCACGGGTCATAAAGCCCCCCCGCCCCCCGCCAGTATCAGAGGAGCACTGGGCTGGGTGGAGGGGTGTGATTGTCTTAAATTCCCTCCTATCCAAATCAAGGGAGGATTGGGCTGAGTCCTGCCTCTTGTTAGTCACGCCCTGTGGGGTGAGATGCAGCCATTGCTGGAGTTCGCAGCCGCCCTCTCCAGCACAGCCTCCATTCACAGCCGTCTCTGATCAAAAGAAATGAGACTGTCCCCCCCATCACTACCTGACCTTGGACTCTGGCCAAAACCCTGGGCATAGATTTTGAGTCTTAAAGATGTGCCATGGAACGTTTAAACATCTCCAAGAGATCCCAAGCCAGGTCCCCCGCATAGCCTCAGGATAGACACGATCGCCCCATCTCTGGTGTTAATCACACTTACCCCCACGAGAGTCTGGTTGGGGCACAGCCATCGGGCGTTCATCGAGTGTTCAGCTCTACCTCCCGTCCAGCCACCTCTTCGTGTCTAGTGTGAGACAAAGCCCCCATCTCCCTGCAAGCCCACATGCCTGTGCATGGGCCAGTTTTCCTTCTCTGCTTGTGTTAGACGTTTTTATAGAGAAAAGTGTGGGGAATTTCATCCTGATTTTAAAGCGGGTTGCTCTCCCTGGAAGACACAGCTTGGTGTCTCTTTGTCCAGTGAATTACTGAAGTTTGACACCCTTGGAGGAATATTTTTGTCGTAACCCACTGCTTGCTGCACTGTCGATCCAATTATTTGGAACAAGCAATCTGTCATTCTATTGTTCCCTTCCAATAGTTTGACTTTGGTGGCAGTTGTAGAAAAGAAACTACTTTCAATTTAAAAAAGAAGTGAGGGGAGCAACCCAAAAATGTATTTCTGAGGTTACTAGGAACCAGGGTTCTGAGGACCTGAGCACATAAAAGGGCAAGGAGTCCTCTTCTAGATAATGTTCTGGAATAAGTAAACTCAATCACGTGTTTTGGCCACTTTAGAAATAGTGCTTTTCCTCCCAAACTCTCTGCCAATGAACATATCCCTTTGCTACTGAAACCCACCAGCTTCCTGGAACTGTTTATATGGGGTGATCTGGTTAGTCCTGTTAATTAAAAAGGTTTTTCTCTCTCCAGCCTTGCTTGAAAGTAGTGGTTGCCATGTTACAAACATTGTAAGGTATGAAACTCATTACGGATATAACCACATACTTTTTTAGAACCACAAGAGTGTATTCCTGATCTAGGAAGAGACCTTTTCTTTCTCATTTGTGAATTTATTTATTTAAACAATTATGAAAGTATAAGAATTAAATATAGTATAATCCAACGACAAAACTCTCTTTATAATATTGAAGGAGACCCAACATTGAGAACCAAACAGGTATGAAACAGTTGTTTTAAATTAGCACCAATTTATAAAAAAAATAATGTATCAACTTGTCAGAATTTGGAGTTTACCACAAAGATGAATCCGGGAAGTGTTTTCCAACATGGGCCCTGTATTAATTGGGTTGGGTTGCTATAACAAAGTACCACAGAGCAGGGGGCTTAAACAGCTGAAATTTATTTTCTCACCATTCTAGAGGCTGGGAGTCCAAGATCAAGGTGTCAGCAGGTCGGGTTTCTTCTGAGGCCCCTCTCTGTGGTGGTAGATGACCACCTGCTCCCTGTGTCTTCACACCGTCTTCCTTCTACAAGTTTCTGTGTCTTCACTTCCTCTTTATAAGGACACCATTCATACTGGATTAGGGCCCACCCCAATAACCTCATTTCCCTCTATTGTTTCTTTAATACTGTCTCCAAATACAGTCACACTCTGAGGGTAATGCCTCAATGTATGAATTTGGAGAGGGAGACATTTCAGCCTAGAACAAGCCCTTTCCGTTATCATAGCCACTTCCGCATTCTTTAGTCTTGGCTTCCGGTTCCACACTCTTCTGTGGAAGGTTCCACAGTCTTAATCCTGAAACCCATGGTCTTCTCTAATCCATAAATGACATCCAGACCTGCTCACACAGGTCCATTCAATTCTCCCTATTTTTGCATCCTCACACATGGTGTCTCCTCATCCTGTAAACCCGATAACCATTTGTCCTCCAGTCTTTCTGCCATGTAAACACTCTTCTTCCTAGCTCCTTCCCATTCCACAGACCCATCCTCAGTTCAGGGCCTGTAGCTGTTGATCGTTGGGTTTCATTGAGGTTAAGGGATCAGAACTCATGTTTTTGGGGAACTTCGTGAGCTGAATCAAATGCAATTAGATTGTTCTGCAAAATAATCCAGTTTGCAGGTTTCTTTTAATTTTGAATACCTAAATTAAATTCTAACTGTTAACATTTACACTGGCCTGGTGGATTTTGAATTTCCAGAGGAGATACAAATTTAAATGTACATTTTGGAAGCTATATGCAGCAAAGTAATTACTCCAAAGCAAAGCTAAATAACCAACACATTTTAAAACTTGAGAGGAATACTTCATCGTGATTTTTATTATGAGGTAAATGAGGCCCAAAAGCCACACAGATAAATCATTAGACATCTGGGAACAGGCCCCAGTTTCCCTGGCTTCAACGCCTTCCACATCTCCAAATCCTTTGAACACACATCTTTTGGAATGTGTGCGCAGGGCTAATGCACAAAGTCCAATAGATATAGCATCTTTAGAAAACTGTCAGCAGAAGGAGCAGTTCATACAGATGCACTGTCACTCAGAAGACTGCCTAAACGATCCTTGTAAAAAGGTCATGGTATCAAGGAGGGAAAGCATTCATTGTGGGCTGCTGTGGCTAAGAAAGCTTCAGAGGAAAGGAGAGCAACCCGTCCAGGGCTACCAAAATGAACCAATGCTCGGAGCAAAAAATACATGAATGCCCAAATATTTGTTGAACCATGGGGGAAGGCTACATTTGAACTTCAAAGAAATTGAGGTTCAAATTCCAGTTCTCAACCTGCTTTGGAAGGATTGTTAACTTCTTTGCACCTCAATCATCTTTTTTGTAAAATGAGAATACCCAGGGCCAGCCCAGTGGCATAGTGGTTAAGTTCGCACACTCCGCTTCAGTGGGCTGGGGTTCACAGGTTCTGATCCTGCGTCCGGACCTACCCACTGCTCATCAGCCATGATGTGGTGGCACCTCACATACAAAATTGTGGAAGATAGGCATTGATGTCAGCTCAGGGATGATCTTCCTCAAGCAATAGAGAAAGATCAGCAACAGATGTTAGCTCAAGGCCAATCTTCCTCACCGAAAAACCAAAAGGGAATAACCACTTGCCTTTCACGTTGGTACATCACTTAGGTATAATGCCTCCAAGGTACCCATCCTAGCCTAGTTTCAGGCACACAGTGGCCACTTTAAAAGGCTCTTGTTAAAGTTTTATTTGAGTGGAAATTTGTCAGAATGTGTCGGTGGAGATAAGATTGAGAGAATCTGCAAAAATGTAGAGGCAGAAACACAAAAGAAAAAGATCTCCTAGTAACTGACAATTATCTAGAACTCAGAGTGTAAATCATGCATTTCAATAGCATACTTGGTAAGCACGAAACCTTTCAGTGGCAAAACTCTAGGACTCTGCAGCCAAGGCGATACAGGCCCAGGATAGAGTCGATGGATTTCTGCACGGGAGGGAATTTCCTGTTATACTTAATCTGAGGCTTTTTTATTTCACTTCCTAGTAAGACAGATTATATGATACATCTCATCTCCCTAATATACTGTGGCACAGGGGGAGGCCTTTTGCAGCATGTTCTCTGGAAAAGAGAACTTGCCAAAGTTTGAGCGTTACGCAGACCCTTGCATCAGAAGGATTGGAAGCAAGAATTCAGATTGTGGTGGATGCAACTATGAAATGCTGTCAAAATAGTGGAGAAGGACTGTGGTCACTCCAGGGACCTGATTCAGGAACCCCAGGGGAGAATGGCATTGCATGTAGGCCAAGGAGGAGATGTGGAAGGCAACGAGTGAAGAACACAGAGTCGGGTCAAAGAGAGATGTGTGTGCCCAGAACACTGTGGAGAACTTTCTCCAGTCCATGGGGAGAAAAGCTTTGAGTTAGTATCAGGCCATTATTTCGTGTGGTTTGCTTACATAGACTTCTCAAATTAACTGCTTTTTAAATTGAACCTGGTTTGTACTACTGTGTGGATTTAGACTTTTTCAGTCAAATCTTTCTCTTGCCATTATGCATCCTAAATTTAATCTTCCTGATAGCCGTCACTAATGAGATGGAATGAGACATCAGGAAGAGTGCTAGCTATTTCACATACATGATTTCTTTACATCTTCATAATAATCCTGAAATGTGTTATTATGCCCATTTTATGGAAACAGCACAATAGAGACTAGGGTGAGGCAAGCAAAGGGTCTTGGTGCAGAATTTAAGGTGGCATTCGCTGTCCGGTGCCAACCCTGCACTTGCATGACTCTGAGGGCAAGAGCCTCCTTAAATATGGTACCCTAGATACCTTGCTTGCCTCACTCATGTTCTGGCTTTTGGAAACAGGTGCAGGGAGGTAGAGACCCGGCCACCATGACTAGGGTGGTGCTAGTTGGGCCTTGAATTTCTCCCAGGTGAAATCAGATGATATTTGTCAAGACTCTGAGGCCCATGGTCTGCTGGCCATGGCCTCATAAGATGTCCCTGTAAGGAATGGGCCCTAAACAATCTGAACAAGATCTTTTTTGATCAGATGATTACATGTTACATAAAATCAAAGGCGAGCTGTAGCAGTGCTCTCCCCAAGCTCACACACCATAAAAGGAATTGGTTCTGGTCTCCAGGGCTACCAGGAAATGTAGCCAGATGGAGGGAGTTGGTTTGGTGCCATGTGATTGATTTGCCCCAAGCAGGAAGGCAAAAGGGAAAACAGGAAGAGGTCCTTGCTGATCTGCGGGGTGGAATGCGGCAGGACAGGAAGCAAGACCAGACAAGCAGGCCTGGAACGATGGAGATGGCGGAGGGTGGAACATACTCCAACAATCCTCCACCTGGAGCAAAACTGTGCTCACCGCCTGGCGTGGGGAGCACACGGTGTGCGGGGTCGGGTCGCTTCCCAGCCTGTTCCGAACGACAGCCCAGCAAACCTCCTCCCTAGAGGAGAGGTATGTGCTGGGACTGTTGTCTGGGAGGGACATCTGTGATCTCGACGCTCCAGGCACAGGCTCTGGCAGCACACTGAAGCCACCCAGACATTTGGCTTGTGCCTCCGTCTGCTTGGGGTGGTCTGAAGCCCACAGGTCCAGCCACGACCTCCTGCGAGACTGCATGTCAGGGTGCAGGAGAGCATTCCCGGAATAAGATGTCATTTGTCTATTTATATTGAAGGTAGATAACAGAAGGTAGAAATACAAAAGCCCGGAGTGTTTCCAACTGGAGGTCTCAGCGTTCACGTAGCCTGGTGCTGCCTCTTCACTGTTTGGAGGGATCAAAAGCCCAGGTAATCTAAATGACTTCTGCCAGTCCTCAGCACAGCTCAGCTCTCCCTACCCCATTCAATACATTTCAGTTCAATTCAGTGAATGCACATTTGGGGCTAGGACCTACAGTATGCTCAGGGGCAACAGGACCAGCACATGTGGTCACAGAACCCAAAGATCTGAACTCAGAGTTAAATTTCAAGCTGTTTTCATTTATTTAGCAACTGTGGATCAAGGGCATACAGATACAGAAAACCCAAAGAGAAATAAGTCTTGCCACTGAATAAATTTGCTTTTTTGTTTGTTTGGTTGGTTGTTTTTGCTTAGCCTGCCCACTTAGGTCTCTAGAACTCTGACCCCAACATGGTGGTCAGTGGGTCCACTTCTTCCACATATGTATTTATACCATAGCTAAATGGTTCCTTCACAGAATGATCTGTTCAGAATGACTGGACATATTCTCTGCCATGAAAATGTCATGTTTGCTATACTCTTAATGTAAACAGAGCATAAATGACCAAAAACTGAGGCGTGCATAATAAGCCCCTTACCCCTTAGCAAAATGTCATCTAAAGAACTCTCTAGATCTTGGGCCAATTCAGACATTGTTTTTCTGCAATTCACTTGTGTTTTTCATTCAATTATCAACTACTTAAGAGGGCCCTCTTATGTTTTGGGTCCATCCTGATTCCTTTTTGTTGGATATACCCTGACTTCTTTCTGTATATAGTATCAATCACTTTCAAAGATATCCAGGAACAGAGCTGTTTCTATGAATCATTCTTTTAGGATGTGTTGTGGGGAATTTTTTATTAATCGAGTGTCTATAGCTCCAACTAGAGCTATAACACAAACCATCCCACCTAAGGTAACTATGGAGATGCTTACATTTGAAAACATTCTGTGGAATGTACACTACAGTCATCCCTGCCTCTCTCTTCTCTGCAACCTCTGATCTAATATGAGTTGAAATGTAAAGATGGAAGCCATTTCATATTCCACTTGAAATAGAATTGGCAGGGAGAGGGCCATTTCCACGTGGAGTTTGACCTGAAAATAGGACTCTCACTTTACAAAAGTGATCTATGCATTAAGTGATCCTTATTGGGTCATAACATAAAACATACCTTCCCCAGCTTACAGAGGACCTGTCAAACCCTTTCAATGAAATCGTGTCTTATAGCTTGTGCAGGCCATGCAAGCTTTGGTAGTGAGATTAGAAACTGCTTTTTCTCATCACTGTGAGAGGTCCACCAGGGTGTGGTGTATTTCATGCTCTCAAGGAGCTTCTTCAAAAGAAAATTATACATATGTACTGGAGAGCAGTGCAAAAAGAAACTGTCACTATTTTTAAATATTTTTTGATAAGGAAACTGAATTTCTTAGAATGAATTGATTGCTCAACATTATATTTAAAATACCTTTAAGTAATTTGATAACTCTCAATATCTAATGGATCCTGTTTCCCTAATTTACAAAAAAAGTTAATTTTTAGTTTTTCAATAAGTAATGTTAAGATAACATCAAAGGGTTTATTATTTTGTAATATGTTAAAAATAATATATCTATTATTTCAACAAATATTTATTGATTAGGCTCTATGTGATGGGCACTCTTCTAGATAATAAGGTTAAGTGGGGAGCAGAACAGACAACATCCCAGCTCTCAAAAATTTAGTGAGGAAAGAAAGACAGTAAACCTAACTAAATAAAAAAGAAATTGTGGGGCCTGCTATGTGGCATAGTGGTTGAGTTCAACGTGCTCTACTTCAGCAGCCTGGGTTTGTGGTTTCGGATCCCAGGCACGGACCTACACCACTTGTCAGCCATGCTGTGGTGGTGACCCACATACAAAATAGAAGAAGATTGGCACAATGTTAGCTTAAGGTTAATTTTCCTCAAGCAAAAAAAAGAAAGAGGAGGATTGACAACAGACGTTAGCTCAGGGCTAAACTTCCTCAGCAAAAAAAAAAAAAAAAAGATGTGATAACACAAATAGGCAAATAATTATAATAGGGGATGTGACAGAGAGTGACTTCAGGTTATCTGTTCAGTAAAACCTCTCTGAAGATGTGTTATTTGAGCTAAATCTCTGTGATGAAAGGAGGACTATGCATAGATTGGTGGGGAGTGCATTCCAGGCTGAGGAAACAGCTAGTCCAAAGGCTCTCATGCAGGAATTAGATGGAATATTCATTAAACAGAAAGAAGGACACTGTGTGTGCAGCTTAATGGGCAAGAGGGCAGGAGAAAGAACATCAGGCTAATATGTGACAGAGCCCCAGGGGATCTATGAGCTAGAGTAGAGAGTTTGGACTTTATTTTATATGTGATGGAAATTCACTGGAGTGTTTTGAGTAAGATGTCGATATCATATTCTCTGCGTTTCAACAACATCACCCTGACTACTGTGAATAGAGTAACTGAAGGGGAGCATGGGTCCAAGCAGGTGGACCAGGTGGGAAGCAATCTGAGTTGTGCAGAGAAGAGAGGATGCCTGTCTTGTGCTAAGGTGACAGTAGGGAAACAGGACAAATCAGATGATCCAACATATATTTAGGAGATAGAGTTGATAGTATTTGCTCATGGGCTGAATTTGTGGTGGATAGCGAGATCTTTGAAAACGTGGGTAAAGTTTTCAGATTGTGAGATTTTCAAAAAATACGGCTGTCAAGGAGAAACAAGTGAATGAAATTACGTCTTGGGCTCAGCAAAGCTCCATGCCTTAACTTAGACTTGACTTGCTGCTGTGATCACTTAGTCTTCGGTTTTCACGGCTCTAACTAAACTCTAGGCAGCACTTGAGGAGTTTCAAAGATTCCCCTTATTTTTCACGTAAACATCCTGAAGACCAAAATGAACCTTCCGGATACCTGGATGTAAAGTCCTGCATTCAGGAGGCATTTAATGGAATTTAGACTGTAAAAAAGGAGAAGAACACGGGTTCTCATCTCAGCAAGTGAGACACATGGGTCCCCAGCTGGCAGTGTCCCTGATGTGGCTGTGTGAAGGTGTGCCCATGGCCCAGGAGGGAGAGGGGCAGGGAAGGTGTCTTGAATGAGAAGCCTTGTGATGAGCTCACCAAACAGCCTCATTTCCAAGGAGTCAAGAGAGAGCAAGGGCATTCCTATCAGAAGGGTTATGGACTGAATCTTGTACTTCCTTAAATCCATATGTGGAAATCCTAATCCCCAGGTTATGGCGTAAAGAAGTGGGACTTTTGGGAGGTGAGTAGGTCGTGAGGGTGCACCCTTCATGAATGGGACTAGTGCTCTTATAAAAGGGACCCCAGAAAGATCCCTTGCCCTCTTTCTACGATGTGAGGATACAACGAGAAGACAGTAGTGGACAAAGTGGAAGAGAGCCATCGCCAGAACATGGGCATGCTGGCACTTGATTTTGGACTTCCAGCCTCCAGAATTGTAATTGCCGTATGATCTACAGGCAAAACAACCAGTGACCTGGACTTGTGCTATAAGTAATGATCCCTTTTAGGTCTGAGGTCCAAGGATTGAATAACCTTTATCCCATGGTAGTGGGGGAAATTCCAGAGGCATTCTTGTGAAAGACTGTCACAGACTCCCAGTTTCAACGTGTGGACATTCTCCTCTGTGCACGGTTTCGCCCCAAGACCTATTCAGGTCTGATACGGGAGGATGGGTCGGCTTAGCCAGCCATTGGACAGAAAGCTTTCCAGGGCATCTCCAGGTCCGTGGGAAGCGAGCAGGTAGCTCAGCTGCAGGACTTGTCCCATGAGTCAGGGCTAAGCCGAATGATGCCAGGGGGCACTATCAGAGATAAGAGGCAGCTTGGACCAAAACTCAGGATTCGTCACTAGCTGTCCCAAGTTACTTCTTGCAAAAGATGAGGTGTTAACCTCTTTGGCCTGGCTGCATTTCAGCATAGGGAATTAGTTTCCCCACCTGAATTACCCTAAAAGCTTCAGTTGGCCAGAACTTTCTTCGCTTCCGCTCCTCCTCCTTGCAATGGATTCAGCCCCAGAAATGCCAGGTTTCAGGAAAATCTAGGGAGAGTTCAGTGTGTTAAAAGCTTTCCTGTCGATCCAGGAGCTCTCCATGATATCCTCTCCTTCTGAGTTGAGGAAAGAAATGGAAAACTTATATTCATAAACTGCTTGACAGATGGAGAGAAACTAAAAGAGAGAGAGAGAGAAAGAGAGGGAAACAGAAACAGAGAGGTTCATTATGAACATAAACATGTGCTGACACCTTCGTCTTCAAAATTAGCAATCACTCCAAAGCCTCAAATCTCTAGGAGAGTGAATAAACCTGACAGGTAAGCAAAATTTTACTCGGAGAAGCCAAAATACATTTTACTATGTCCATTCTTTATAAATCTTGTACTTTTCTCATTGGAAAAAAAATATTAGACTCTAATCAAAGCTTATTGGATTTTTTTTGCATGCAGTTCTAATAGATCTGATGAACAGAATGATTATGATGGAAGTTAGTACTGATTTACATTGGAAATCTTTTTCTTTCCCCCACTCGACTGAGTCTGAAGACAGCTTCACTTTCCTGCCACCAGCCAACTAGATTCCACCACGTCACTGTGAATTCTGTAAGTACCTGTAGGCATCTTATATAAAGTGCTTATATGAAGTCCTCAGACTGAGCCCTCTCCCAGAATGTCTAGCTTCCCGTGTGCCACTCTCACTACTCTATCATTAACTCTATCTCTGTATTATTCACCTTTTCTGCTGAAAATTATCTACAAAAGTGTTTCTCAAAAATGAGGATTCAGGGACAATCTTTATTATAGTTGCTTAGGGTGTCAGTTGAAAATAATATTTCTGCATCCCGCTTCAGAATTTCTGAAGTAGAATTAGCCTTTGTAACAAGCATCCAGGTAATTCTACTGCTTCTTTAATGTTGGGAATCTTCTAGAAGGTCGGTGGTTTTCTCATCCTTGCTTGCACATCGGAATCACCTGGATAGTTTAAAAAATACTGCCTGGGTTATACCTTCAAATATTCTGATTTAATTGATATGTAGTGTCGTCTGAACATGAGGATTTTTAAGAGCTCTGCAGAAATTCTAATGTGCAGCCAAGGTTGAGAACCATTATTTGGGTTTCAGTTATATTGTCTCTGCTGGCCTGGCAATCATTTTCAAGATGCTAAGTGCCCCCCTCACACACACTCACACATACTCACATACGCACACACACACACAGGCTCACAAACACACTCACACACAGACACTCTCACATAGACACACACAGGCTTACACATACAGACACACACACAGACACATACACTCACACACACAGACACACACACACAGGCTCACACTCACACCACTCCCACTTGTCTGGCTGTCCCAGCCTTAGCCATATCTTCACACTTACCAACGGCCCCAGGCATAATTTGAAAGTCAGTCACATCCTAAGCTGTGACATCATGAAGTTGAAACTCAATATTATGAACCAGACAGGAAAACATTTTTTGCATTATCCAGTTTATTCACTTTGCTGCAACCTTCACTCAGTGAAAATTCCAACACACAATTCTCAGTGCAAAGAGTACACATCCAGATGCAGCCCCGACTCTCTTCCGATGGCCCACCCGACTTCAGGCCCCGGCACACTGATGCCCCTTAGTCCCCATCCGTAGCCCAACAGTTATTTATATGGTTATCATTTTGAACATCTTATTCCACTCCGTGGTTCCACAGGAAGAAAATGGTCTGGGCCCTGGAGTAGAGGGGATCTGAGTCCGGCAACAGTCACTTAATGTTTATACTTGAGAAATGAAATGCATTTTTCCCTGCCTTGTAAATATCTTCTCTATTGATAGTCTAATTTATTTTCAGCTAGAAAGCCTGAGGCTGTGGTTTCCTCGGGGGGCCAAGAAATGAGTTTGTGGATGACCAAGGCCAAGTGGAGGGTATGCCTTCAGAACAGCACACAAGTTGATATCCAGACCTGGGTCACCGGGACCCCAGGCTTCTTGTCACTGTTTTGGCACCTTAATTGAAATGATATTCGCTCTTTTCTCCTGCAATAGTCCTGGCTGGATACCCTCCTGGCTGCCCTCATTAGCATGGTGGGTGTAAATTTCCTAGGTCATTTTGTCAGGAATCTACATTTAGATAGAATATTCTATAAAGTCGAAAACCTGACATTTTCTATGCATCTTTTCTTGTCCTTTTTTTTTGGATAGGTAAAGAGTGAATTTGTAGCATCTTTGATAGGAAGGATTATAGCACAAATTCAAGCTTATTATAAATATTGAAAATGTATTAATCCTATATTCTGTAAACCCAAAAGACGAGCTGCCACAGCCCCTGGGACGTATTAAGTGAACAGATGACAAGCCCTCATTCGTGCCCATTTCCCTTTTAATTTAAAGGCTGCTAGCCTCTTCTATCTTCTGTTGAAAAGTAGATATGGAGTTGGGCAGTTAGTACCGTAAGCTACTTTTCTTCTTAAAAAGCGCTTTTTCCTCTGTGTCTAGATGTTATTCTCTTTTCTTCACTTATAAACTATGAGCTGTCTCACTTCTTGTATATGAAAATTTTAAAAAAATTTGAACTCCCATCCATGTCCCCAAACTTCCTTGCTTCGATGTTAAAGACCTTTGCCAGGGGACTCTCAGGGGGAAGATGTGGTAGGCAGCATCCACCGTGCCTCCCAGACAACCGCCTCTCCTGGTATTCACAGTCCTGTGTGGACTCTTCCTCCACTGAGTCAAGGCTGGACTGTACAGGGAGTCAAATATGGCAGATGACTTTCAAGGCTAGATCATAAAAGGCTCTGAGGCCGTCTTCCTTGGTCTCTTCGTCAGCTCATTCTGGAGTAAGCCAGCTGCATGTCATGACTAGAACAGCCAGGTATATAAAATAAAAATACAAGACTCCTGGCTACATTTGAGCTTCAGAGAAATGATGATTGCTTTTTAGAATAAGTATGTTTCATATAAGTATGTCTCAAATATTATATAAGACGTACTTATATTAAAAAAATATTCACTATTTCTCTGGAAATAATATCAAGGTATTTTGTATTTTATCTGGCAATCTTAATAATGATACTTAATTGGTCCCATGGAAAGGACTCCATGGAGAGGAACTGAGGCCCCCAACCAACAGCCAACACCAACTTGACAGCCACATGAGTGAGTGATCTTGGAAGAAGATCCTCCAGCCCCAGTCAAGCCTTCAGGTAACTGCCACCTCATGAGATATTCCAGCCAGAAATGACCAGCCAAACTACTCCAACATTGCTGACCTACAGACCCTGTGAGAGCTAAGGAATAGCTATAGATATTTTAAAATAATTTGGGGGTATCTTATACAGTCATAGATAACTGATAGAGAAATTTTGATTTTGTGGAGCTGTCGATAGCTTGTTTTTACTTCTAGTTTTGTAAAAATAGCTGCACATTGCTGACATCTAGAAATGGGGAGTTTTTAGACCCTCCCGTCTCCCACTGGTCCTGGCAAAGGGACCAGCAGAGTTATATCTTGATTAAGGCAACTTCAAGGAGGATGACTCAAGGGTTTGTCAGCTGAGGAGGTTGGATTGGGACTAAGAATGACCTCTGAAGGTCCATAAGGATTACATCTGATCTAACTTTCTTTGAGATCCCCTAAGAGCTGAATCAGGGACGACAGGACCAGCTGACACGCCTGGAAGTCAGGAGTTACCCTGAAAATAAGAGCCAAACTCAGATTTGGGGCTGGAAAGAATCTAAACAGAATGAACGCCAGGAGGATACATAAGTGAGGAGGGTCTTGACCGATTTCCTAGGAGTGAGCCGAAGTCTCCCGGCTCACCATGGTTGACTTTTGGTTTACCTGACTTGTTGATAATCTTCCTTATGCAGCAATGGTACCTGAGTCATTTTGTACCTGGACTTAGAAGCATCTTGGTAAGAGAGTAATCAAAAACCCCATCCCTTTCTTTTAGAAGTTCAATATTATTTACTGTGTTTTATGGGTTGGGTGGTCCTTTCTAAAGTCAGCCATTAGGAAAAGACTTCAAATGGAAACTCCATTTTGGGAAGCTGGGTGGAGACATGGTGTCCTCGCCGGAGCCCTTGGCTTGCAGGAAGAGCTGGTTTCTGCGGTGCTTCTGCAGTGCGCATCTGAGTCCAGCAGGCACTCTAGACCTGGCTCTCAGCCTTAAGATCACTAGGTGGCTGCGGTGGATGGGTCTTGAATGCAGTTCTGGCCTGAAAAGCCTGGACCAGCAAGTTAATCACTACAGAATGGGCAAGCATTCATTGGACTGTAGAAGACCAGAGTGCAGTGCTGACGCTCTGTGACATTGTCAACGAGGCCTCAAGTCCCTCACCGCTTAGCATTAGGTATGGGAACTAATCACTTTGGACTGAATCTTTGGGGATGTAAGGGAAGTATCCTTAAGAGAGAGATAGTGGAAAGCATTGTAAGTTGAGCAAGTGGAACATTCAGTGATGGATTAGGAATTTTATATATATACTTTTTGTGTATACATATGATATTTGGATCTTAAATGAAGCCATCTTGTCAGTTTCACGTTCCATTAGGTAAGTCTGGAAGGTTGTCTAGACCTCGATTATGAGTTTTAAAAGCCAGATTGAAAAGTTTGAACTTAATGTTACAACCCAGTGATTCTCAAACTTTAGCGAGCATCAGAATGACCTTGAGAGCTTGTGGAAACACAGTTGTTGGACCCTGTAGCTTAGAGTTTCTGACTCAGTGAGTATTGAATGGGGTCCAAGAATTTGCCTTTCTAGCATGTTCCCAGGTGGTCTCATGTTGCTGGTCCCAGGAGCTCACTCCGGGAACTACTGCTGTAAACAGCAAGGGGTCAGTGCTGACTGTGAGCAGAGAAATAATGCAAACTGGCAGAAGACTCTGGTTTAGAATTATGATGCTGCAATAAGGTAGGAAAATCACCAGGAGGGATAGAGTTTCAAGACCGAGTCCAGTTGAGTTCTCTATGTACCATGATTGAAAATTTTGCAAAAATCCTACAGAACACCTTGAACCCTCCTGTCATGCCTAGCACTTGCTGTTTGTAGCCGCTTTCTCGCTGTGATCGCCGCCTTTTAAGTAGTCTGCTAGTTAAGAAACCATGAAGATATTTGAGGTTGTTGTCAAGGCTCTAGGCTTTTCAGTGCAAACGTGTTTAACGCCCCACTTTGTTGGGAGTGGTGATGGCCTTGCTTTGGGTGTATGTGGAGCTGAGGTCAGAAGCAAAGGAGGTCAGATGCTCTCACTCCAGAAAATTCCACACAGTTTGCTTCCAAACTGACCTCCCAAATCCTCCCCTGCTCCACTAAGGAAAAGTTCTACTTGAGGGAAGAAAAATGTATTTTGCGTGTGTGGCAATGTGTGGTTGGCAGGATGGACACTGAGATTTTTCTACCTCCACGGCTAGACTTCCAGCTCTGTGCTTGCCAAACTCAGTCAGCAGCTGGCACCAAAGACAGAAAGTAATGTTGAGTGGCTTTCTTCTTTTATTCCCCCTTGGTTTTCTCAAAAGATTTAGACAGATGAAATAATACTTCTGCTCCCGGCCCCTGCCATAATGCAGTCCATTTGTCTAAATTACAGACTTCAGCAATTATTTGTGCTTTTTTCAGATGGAAGGCAAATTATCTCTGCTCTGAGTGAAGGTGGCAAAAACAACAATAGAATCATACTTCATATTCATCCGTAGGGAGGAGGAGAAATTTATTGAGTACCTTCAATGTGCTACACATTTTGTCTGTATCTTCTTTATCTTCACTTCAGTCTTATGAGTTGGATGTTGTCATCCGTCCCAGTATTTTTATTTTGGGATTTTATTTCTAAATGATTTTAGACTTACAGAGGAGTTGCAAAGATAGTACAAAGAATTTCCCTGTACTCTTCATCCAGCTTCCCCTAATGTTAACATGTTACATAGCCTCGTATATTTTTTAAAACTAATAAATTAACATTAATATAACAACACTAGTTCAATTATGAACTTTATCTAGATTTTACCAGTTTTCCCACTAACGCGCTTTTCCTGTTCCAGGATCTCATCCAAGACACTACTTTACTTTTAGTCATCGTGACTCCTCATTCTCCTCGGATCTATGACAGTTTCTCAAAGTTTCCTTGTTTTTCATGACTTGGAAACTTTTAAAGAATATTTTGTAAAAAAGCCCCTCAATTTTGTTTGGTCTGATGTTTTCTCATGATGAGATTGAGGTTCTGGATTTGGAAAAAGAAAACCACAGACATGAAGTGACTAGTTCCACTCTGCAGATAGGAAAACTGAAGTTCAAGGTAATTTAATAAATTGGCTAAGGTCATCCAGCTCAGAATCGTTGTAATCTCAAATTTCTGAGCCAATATTCTACCAATCCTCAAAACTCTTCCAGAGGAAGTGTGGAATCAAGGGTCATCGTAGAGACAAAGGGAAGGGACGGGCCTTAAGGAGAAAGGACACTTGAGGGGTGGTTGGTTCTCTCAGAATTATATTTATTCTTGGGTGTCACCTGGGTCCAGGAAGGGAACCGTGTCCAGATGATTTACTTTAAAATTGAAAACAATATCTGGGAAGACATTAGTTCAGCCATGTTTAATATTTATCAATTTATCTGTGTTGTTTTTTTCAGTGCAAACAACACTTAATCAAGCTGTCGATCATCTACTTCACAATGTGTATATTTGCATCTCTTTCCCATTCATTACCACCTTAAGGGGGAAGCAATAATATTTATTAAATGATTTGCGTGTTTCTACAACATTTCTTACAACATGAGTTTCATTTAGCCTTAAAAAAAACCCCATCAGATTTGGAACTCGTCCAAGTCCCTCCCTTAAAAACTGGGGAAACTGAGTCTCAGGCTGGGACAGAGAAGTCAGTCAGTATTTCTTAAATCACTCATCTAACAAACATTATTGAACTTAATCTTTTAAGCAATACTGTGAAGCAAGCATTAAAATCTCCATTTGAAACAGGAGGCAGTGATGACAATTATTGCCCAAGTTGATGGTTTTAAATGGTGGAGGCGACGCTTGACTGCAGCCAGATCCCCCAAGTCCTAGCCTAGAATTTTCTGACTTCTACCATTCTGTTAGATCAAGTAACGCAGTGTTTGCCAAAACATGTGACAACCTCACAGTCTGAAGTAAGCGATGAATCAATGTCCAGTGCATTGCCTCATACTAAGTTGACACCTACATGCTACCAAGCCTTGGGCACATTTGCCAACTCTATTTCATATTCTAAGGACAGTGGGGCTGGACAAAGGTGCTTAAACAGGAGACTGAAATGATTGCCTTTGGGTTTTTTTCCCATATGGGTAGACAGATAATCTAAAAGGGGGATCTTTTTTTCTCCATTGATTAAGTGATTAAGTGATCTCCCCATTGATCAAGCTTTTATTTAGTCAACAAACATTAAGAATTACCTATGCGCAACACATTGTCTTAGATTTTTTTGAGAAATGAACTTGGTGAATTAAGTGAGTCTAATCTTTAAGAAGCCCATTCTTTGAATGGGCCACGTACTAGGTGATGAGTGTGTGTGGGTGTATATAAAATTATATAATTTCTAGTATATAATAATTCTCACCATCAACCACCATTCTGTGGTTGATATTATCATTTTCATTCTGCAAGTTAAGAATTCTGCATCTCAAAGAGTTTGTTTACATGCTTGTTGCTCTCAGGTTTATAAAAGGAGGAATTCACACCCAAATATGCATAACTCCTTGTTAGTGCTCCTTCCCTGAGTTGCCCTAGCAAGGAAGAGAAGATGTGCCCTGAAGATCTAAGAATGTACGCTATATAATGTGATCACAGAAATTAAAAATTGGTCAACAATAACCATGAACTGGGTTGTTCGGGTGTGTATAACGGGAGGTTTTTTTTCTTTGCACCTAGAAAATTCATCAAAGATCTTATGGAGGAGGTAATATTAGATGAGGTCTTATGATGAACATCTTTGTTCTATTTTGTTTGAGCCAGATCAACATCTTATCCTCATGGTCTCCTCTATGCTGAGGCCAAGCACTTCTTAACGGAACTGACATAACTCCAGCTCCAGGGACAAGACTGTGACACAAGCCTGGGCATTCATATTTAAGGATAAGTCATGTGAGCTACTAAGGAGAGTTGGCCCCGGAATTTTGCTGGAAAGAAGTTCTCTTTCTTTGACATCATCTTTTCGATGACGATGTAAAGCCTGACTAAGACAGAAACCAACACAGGCGAAACCAGAGCCAAGGAGGGAGAAAGATGGAGTCTTACAAATGTCATTTGTGTGACTAGATCCAGCTGGGCCTCCTGAAGCCAGCACAGCCCTGGATTTCTTAGTTACTTGAGGCAATAATCAAATTACTGTCACGTGCAACCAGGAGATTCCAGGTTAATGCATTTTTGTACATGGGAAAGAACTTTGGCAGTTAATGCCGCAGTTGAGGGGAGAGGACAAATGGCTTCCATCGGCTGAGGCATGGCCTTTGAACGGTTGCTTGGGAAGTCATTCTGAGTTTCAAACATGGCTCCCTACAAGCCAGACATTAAGTGTTCCTAAGCAATCCAGAAATCAGCATCAGAATCTTATTAAAACCTCGATATTTCGAATGGGTTTTCAATTTAGCAAAATCAATTTTGCTCTTCCTAATTCAATTTTGGGTGGCTGTTGGAACCAACAGAAAAAGAAATTAATAGTCACTTCAACCTTTTAAAGCAGTAACTGCCCTCTCATCTCCTCTGTATCATTTACTCACTTCCCATTTTTCCCCCGAAGGGAGAAGAGACAGGGGAGAAAATAATATATATAAAAGTGCATTTTCCTTTATCATCAAAATGTACCACAGCTCCAGAATGGTGTGTGTTTTGGCTGCTGGGTAGAAATGTGTGTGGTTTTATAGAATACATAGGGAGCTGAGCGATGCAATTCCACACACAGTGCAGATCTGGTGACTTTTTGAATTTCGGGTGGCATCTCAGAGGTCAGCTATTGAACCTTTCCTGCAGGTGGTCGAATTAAAGCTGGCTCTCGGACAAATGGGCCTTAATCTCTCACAACGGTAATAACGGCTTCTGTCTCTGAGTGCCTCTTCTGCGCCAGGCCCACTCAGGCATTCATTTAGTGACTCTTTATTAGACACTTCCCACGTGCCTTCAGGGATCCCATTAATCCTCATGGCAATCAAAAGGGGTGGTTGCAAGGATTAATTAAGACCACACAAGTACCACACCTGAATATGACAGAGAGCAGGAAAGAGACCACCTAGCATTCAGAGAGACCTGGGCCCTCTGGTGAAGCTTCTTTCGTGACTCAGTTCGTAAACTGGTGAACGGCCATGGTTCCTCAAAGGCACACATGAGCTTTTCTCTCTCTTTGCAACCAAAGGCTGCTTAGGTAGCTTTGTTTTCTCCAGCGAAAGACTCTGGCTAACAAAACATGTTATAATAGGTGTGACCTGCTGTTTAAGACTTTCAAAGCCAAGGAGTGGCTGTAAATCCAGGTGCAAATTGGAATGGGGTGATACTTAGTGGAAGCCTAATGACAGAGGATCCCGTTTTCCTTACATTACACCCGTGGAGTTTGTGACAACTCAGAGCAGCCCCAGAAACTGGCAGGGTCTCCAGCTTCCATTCGGTTCTCTCTGCCCATCCTCTCGGTCTCTCTCCCACTTGTTTAGTACATTTTCCAACAAGACTACAAGCTCTCTTTTTTAGGACTGTAAGTTCTTGAAATGTTCTTCTTGGCTTTTCCTTTTACAAATTAATGACAGTTGAAAGTTTTTGCTAAATCCAGAGAATGTGGTTCTGTTTGTGGCAAAGCTTTTCATACGCTAGCCCTTAATCCTGGACCACTTCTTTCTTCATGTGATTTCAGTACAAAACAGATTTTAGATGGCAACTCATCAAAAGTCGACAAAACTGTGTAGATTTTATCTTTGTTTTTGTTGTGAGATTTTTTTTTTCTCCCCCCTCCCCTGGATAGATAATGCCAGGGAAAAAAATGTCAGGGGAAAGGTTTGGCTTAGGTCTGTCAAGCCTAAAAACCTTTAATCCCCTCTTCCCTGTAATGAGTTTGAGACGCCGATGATTTGGTTTCCTCCAAGCCTTTCTGGGTACGAGCCAATCAATGTTTAATTTCCCAAATTGGCTCTGTGAGAAGATTTATTTCCTTGTGTTTGTCTTGCAAACAATATTTGTTCTAAATTTTGCACAAAACAGGGAGGAAATGCTGACTTTTCTATTTATTTATTTATTTTTTTTTAAAAGAGGCTTTCATGGAGAGAAAAATGTACTCCTGAGAGAGAGCCATGGGATGCATTCTGGAAGGCTAGCTGGGCTTCAGCAAAGCAAGCAAGATGGAAGCCCACTCTACTAGGCACTATGTGCTCCACCAGCCTTCATTCTGTGACAACCTCCCCTAGACAGACAGTTCCTGTGGAACTCTTTCCATTCCATGTTGTCCTGTACCCTATCAAATTGTTCCCTTCTTTCCATGTCTGCCCCTCAATACCCATCCCTCAGATGTGCACTGAACACATCCTTGGGTTCTTCTGTTCTCCAGTCTAAAGTCCTGTGGTTCAAGGCCTATCAACTCCCAGGAAATGCCATCCCCTACCCAAACTCAAGGGCCACCACTTTATCTATTTCCTGTTACATTGTTAGTCTTCATTGTACCCATGCTTCCTTTCTCCTTAATTATGTGGAAAGATGGGTCTTTCCTTAGGGCCAACCAGTATGTCTGGTATGACATAGATGCTTAACACTCAATAACCAACTATTCAACTACTAAAATGACCCATTCTTGGGTTTTTAAAATCATTTCATTGTTTTATAAAAGATATATACTCTCATAATAGAAAAAATTTGAACAATACAAAAAATGCAAAGAAAAATAATTAAGCCATAAAATGCTACCGTGAATGCCACAGTTGCTCATTCCTAGCTCAATATTCTAACAGATTTAATTCTCAGTGCCAGCCCTTCTAATTTGTTTTCTCTATTTCTAACTTATTTATTTTGATCTCTCATTTCTTTTTCTCAGGAAAGGCTCATTTCTCAAGATCTTGAGTTTTTGAGAATTTTTGTGCATGACTCTTGTACATGAAGGATGATGGGTAATATTATTAAGGAGGAAATATATTTTACTGGAGTAGGGAAACAGATTTAGAAATTAGAGATAAAATGTATTAGGCCAATAAATTCAGGGAGGAATACAGAGCAGCACAGAAGATGTGGAAGAAATGCCTGCATGGCCTTATCTTCTAATGATCCCGATAAGGAGTGAGTCCAAAGCACAGCTGGAATTCAGCTGAGTGGAGAGGTACGCCAACCTAGCTAAGCCTGTACTTTGCAGACACGATTCCTTTTTCTCTGTTAGGTGCCCTTCCTACCCTTATTTAATTTCTATACAAAGAAATAAGTTACAAGGAAACGGAATAAATTGTATTATGGGCTGGGGTAACAACATCCTTTTGTTCACCTGGTGAATATGTAAAGAATAAGAACAATTTTACACGATGTGATTCGTTGAGATAGCTCCATCTTGGAGCATGGCTTGGAGAGGAGTTTTAGAAGGGACAAAGGAGATCTTGAAGAGATGGAATTGGACCATATCAGCCTGGGAATTAGGAGCTACCAACATGCTCTGTAACTGAGGTCTTTGCTAAAGCAAAGGAAATCTCAGGGCTGAGAGAGGAGCGAACCCTTAGACATTTGTGTGGCCCACTGGTAGTTGTGGTGGTTCCCTGACTTGATGGCATTCCCTACCCTTGCTGCCAAGAGCAGGACTTTTATATCCTAGGGAGTTAAGTGAGTGGGGATCCTTGAGATAAGCGTCCCCTCCCTTAAAACTTGGGAAACACTGCTTTCCAGTCTTGTGACATTGGCTTGTGTTGCGGAGAGGCCTGCAGCTAACTTGCTTATTTTCTTCTTTGTAGGTAAGGAGCTTATTGCTTTGTTCTCCACCTTGCTGCCCACTGTTTTCAGTCTTCATCCTTATTCAGTAAAATTTCCTATCTTGATGTTGTTCTCCTCTGTCAAATTTGTCCCTGGGACCTACTGTGTGTTTTTAATCTCCAAATTTGAGTCTTCATATAAAAGTGAAGTTTTCTTATATCATCGGATATTTTCCTGTGGCCACTGAGGTTGGCTGTGTTCATTATTTTGCACACGGGACCTCCTTCCCCACATGTAGCAACTTCTCTGTGGCCGAAGTAAGTGTTTTCCCATTTAAGGGGCTGTAATATTCCTAAGGACATTTTCTACGCCCTTGTCTCTCCTTTAGTTTATTTATTCCTCCATTTTTATGATTGTTTCTAATGTACCTTTTATCTTTACAGTCATTTCACTTTTCTCTCGTATCCATTTTCCTGAGCTTTGCCATCTCAATTCCTTTCTATTATTTTCTCATCTATTCTTTAATCTACTGTATCTCTTTCTTGAACTGTTTTCCAAAAATGCCAATTGTCTTGAATTTCCCCTAACTCTTTTTCTGTTTCTAGGACTAATTCATCTTAGATATATGTTTCTTACCTGATTTACCCTCATTCCCTCTCTCCCTTCTTTTCCTCAAGAACTTTTGAAAACCCAGATATTTACTTCCTGGTGTCTACTCATTTTCAAATAGAAGTAGTGCTTTCTGGGCTAGTATTTTGTTAGAATAGTGTGGAGAGGGAAGTGGAGTTAGACTGAGGCTCTTTATTTGTGTTGGGGTAGATATCTCTATCAATTTCTGGCATTCAGATGGCTCTTAAGCATTCCAAGAAACCCTCTAACACACATCTGCTTGTCCTATGATATGTTGATTGTGGCTTCCTCTCCCTTCAACACCTTACCTGATCTCCATCAATATTCTTTGGCTAGGAGACAGAATCTCAGAAAATTGAGATGGCACATCTGTACTCCTTTTCAGCTCCACCAACCTTGCCATTCTGTGGACAAAACCGGGTCTAGAGAAACATTCCTCTTCTGTTTCTTTATTTAATTTTCTCTTTTTTTCCTCTGCATTGAATCCACGACTCTAGACCCAAGGATCTCTGGATGGCACTTTTAGGACTGTGAGAACAATTTTTAGAGAAAACTGCATTCTGTCCAAGGTCTGAGGAGATCTTTGTTGGCTCTTTCCATCCTTTCACATTTGGGTTTAAATTTCATTGTATTTGGCAGAAAGTCTTCATAGTTTGTGGTTTGGGGTTGTCGCCATTTCCTTGTTGCGCTGAAAATGGTGTTCTCATCTTTACTTTTTATTCCTCTGTGTTTGTGTATGTGTGTGCATGTGTGTGAGTGTTTCTCAGAAGAGAGAAAGGCGTTCTAGCTAGAATTAGCTCCTCTGATTACATTTGCTGCGTTGTTACAAAATGTATACATGACTTTTGGGGGAAGATGTAGGACAGAAAACAAAATTCATAATGGCCATGTTGAATTGATTATCTGATATTCTTTGTCTCTAGAGATTTGTGTAAAGAGAAAACTCTAATGGGACAGAAATGCTATAGCGATAGCTTGCCTATCTGGAATTTAGCGGATTGCCCGACAGTCAAGGCAATTCTGAAAAAGCTGCCTTTAAACAGGCTTTGACTGTTGGATTCCTAGTTTGCTAAGCCAAGTACAGTTCTGCTTTTTTCCCTGCCTTTAAAGCTCATGCAGGGAGTGGTAGCTAGAAGCAGAATCAATGTTATCTCGGATTTCTAAAGCCACCTCTGTCCTTGCTAGCTGTATGATTTTGGTGACATTATGTAGCTTCTTTTAAGGCTCAGTTTGGTCACCTGTGAAATGGGTATTTATGTTGATCAAATGAGAATGCACGTAAGAAAGAGCTTTTTAAACTGTAGGGCCATTTGCCTGCGAAAGAATTGTGATAGTGTCAGCAGACCAGGTGAAGAGCCCAAGAGACATTGCCTTAAATAAGAACTTTTCTCTCCTGAGCTCTGAAATATTCATTCTCTCTGACTCTCAATTTCTTCATCAATAAAGGAATGATAACTCTATGCAAGATTATTGAAAAAAATTTAATGAGATGATCATGTAAGTAGACTGGAGACAGTAATAATTAGGAAAATTATTGGAACTGAGTTAATAACTGACCCCTCCTTACTTTCTTGTTAATATATTTTATCATGAAGCGTTCAAGAGGCCAGTGGGTATCAGAAATTCAGAGTGACCCTTGCAGACACCTACCCCTGTCCCCTGCACCACTAGGATCAATGATCTTCAGTTTTCTGAATATTTTCTATCTACAACTACCAAGGGAGCCTCCAACACTAAGAAAATATTAAATAATGTGGGAGCAAGGCTGACTCTGCTCCTGGACTAGGACTTGCTGTAAACGTGGCTGGCCACATGCTGCCCTCTGTGACCCCAGATCTCTTTTCCTCACCTGGGTGGTCTTTTCTGGGACTGATCCCCCTTCTCTGGAACTGTACAGCTCCCATGCATATACAGGTTCTCTTCGATAGCTTGACTTCTTGCCTGCTCTGGTAGCAGAATCTAGACCCATCCTCACCCTGGCTAACCTTTGCCATCACAGTCTCCACTCATCCACTCTGTGATTTTAGACAAATCATTGCCAAGTCTGCATCTTAGCTCCCATCAGTGTAAAATGATAGAATGGGGTTAGGTCATCTCTGGGGTTATTCTAGAACGCAAGTGGAAAAACGTATAGGCAAGATTCTCTATTAGTTCCTGGGCCAGTGAGGGACAACCGTAACTGACAGCAGCATTCTTTTCCATCTAGCCTAGACGGATCTCTGGATTTCTTTCCACACCATGGTCCAGCTTGTCAGCATCAGCTGCTGGTGAGCTGCATTCATTTCGCTGCGCGTAGACCATGAGACACTGGAGGGCAGAGATATTTTCTCCTATTTCTTGAAACCTCAGCACCAAGCACCCTGCCTCGTACAAGTGACTGTTGAATGGGTGCAGACTGAATAAATTACTCATAGCGATCGAAGCCCTCGCTCCTACATATCTGAAACAAGCTGGAAAGTGACACCTTTTCTACCGGAAGGAACACTGAGCACTCCTTTATTTCTTGGAGAGAGAAGCAGCTGTTTCTCTGTGTCTTGGAGATGATGTAAGTTGGGCAGAGGACAGACTGTTCTCCAAAGGGAAGAGGCATCATTAAGAGCAATAACAGTTCCTGCCTAGTTGGCTTATTCTCAGAAAGCAAAGAGCAGTTACTGTAAGGAAGCTGGCTGTCTGGGCCAGCAGCTTTATCAATGAATAATTTCCTAAAAGGAAGGGAATCTGTGGAGACCGTACACTATATTTGACCTCAGTGCGTGCACAAGGCACGCAGGACTATCTTTGATTCAAAGGAAGCAAGATAATTGTTTCCCAAACAGACTCTCGCTGGAGAGTGTGCTCCCTCCCATTCTGGTGACCCATGCACCAGCAGCCTCAGGTCTGCCCCAGACAATTATCCTGTTTTGCTAGGGAACAAATTGCTCTTTTGGGGTAATTCTGAGCAAGTTTTCCAAGTTCACAACCTTCCCAGGGGAGCCTCTGGGGCAAGAGCACTCTCTGAATTCCCTCTCCGATCCTTTGAAAGGAAAGCAGGTCATTTTTTAAAGAATTCCAAAGAAAGCAACTAATTCTGAATGATCCATCCCACCTTGCAAGAGGCCTCAGGGGCAATGTGCTGGGTTCTTAGGCTGATCTGATGATAGGGAACCAATTTCCCATGCAAATAATTATGCATGAAATTAACTAATTGTAGATGGAAAGGAAAAAAAAAAAGAGGACAATGCCAAAAAAGAAGTTGTGTGCATTTAACTTTCAAAAGACAGCCTGTAGGACATGAGAGTTGAACCTCACTTGGATTGCATTCTCACAATGACTGAATAAAATCAGGAGCTTGGAAGGAGTAAAATGTCAATCTGGTATAATGTAGTAGCTAAGAAAATGGATCCTGAAGCTACACTGCCTGCATGCAAAGCCTGGGTCTGTCATTTGTTAGCCATGTGCCTTGTAGGACATTTGGTAGTGTCAAAAATGTGCATCAAACATTTGGGCCATGCCAAAAGGTCCTTGATATTTGGTCATATTTGGTCCTGTCCAAAACATCCATGGAGACATTTGGTCCACGCCAAAAGGTCCTTGATATTTGGTCCTGTCCAAAATCATTTGGCATGGACCAAATACACTCGTGAACGTTTTGGACAGGACCAAATGTCAAGGACCTTTTGGCGTGGACCAAATGTCTTATGGACCAAATATCTTGTGGACCAAATGTCTTATGGACATTTTGAACAGGATCAAAGGTCTGCTAATTTCTGTGTGACTTTGGGCAGATTACTTAAGTTTTCTGTGTCTTTAAAATCTGTGTCCTTAAAATCAGATTCATAATTATACCTGAATCATATGGTTATCAAAGTTTAAATGAATGAATACATGTGTATTTGTGGGTTATAGGGGTGTGTGCGTGTGGGTGTGTGTGTATGTGTGTATAGCTTAGAACAGTGCAAGCACTTTGTTTGCTATTTTTTTTGTTTAACTGATGATGTTTTAAGTAAGTTACAAGCAATTATTTTATAGGGGAGCTTGGATATTTAACATTGTTGATGATTCTCTTCTTCTGACCTTCGCCCTTTAGTACTGGAAAATCAACGGAATGGAAATTGGTAAAGAAGTAGAAAGTGCTTAGTTCAGGAGATGACAAAAAGTAAGTGGCTCCTGATTCCAGCAGTGAGAGGGTCAAAGCCATAGCACCCCGGGGCTCCCCAGAGAACCAGTGTTGTTTACAGTGTGTGTCTAAAATAATATTCCTGCTTACGTGGGCCTCCCCTTGGGACAATGCAATTTCAACAGTAACAGAGGATTAATTAAAGCCGGTCCCACTGGTGAGGCTGGAGATTCTGATGGAGCAGGAGGGTACACCCCCCACCCCACCCCTACTCCATATCTGGAAGGGGCCAGGCCTTCTGGAAGTAATTAGTGTGGCCCAAGGGCAGGCTGACATTTTTGCCCCATTTGTATGATTTTGATTAATACTTTAATTTTACCTTTTTTGAATGCAGGAGAGGTGAGAAATGAATAAGAACGATAGAGCCTCCCCAAGCCAAAATCAATAAAGGATGAATCTCTTCTCAGGCCACCATGGACAGGGCTACCTATTTTTCACACCTGATAGAGGCCTCTGGATTTATGCCCGTGCTGTGAGGGGTGGGCAGCCGGGCAGTTTCATTTGCAAGAACAGACACTAAGATACTACCCTGGGGACAGGCAGTGAGTTGGCTTGGAGACAGCGGCAGCAGGAAGGAGAGAAGCCAGGCTCCATTATGCTCCAGGAAACATCCATGAGCTACCCACTCTCTGCTGGGCAAGCTTACCTCTTGCAGCTGCTCCGGTGCTTAAAGCTGGCATGTCTGCGGCACCAGCCTTGTCTCATTCCAGCCATCCTCCACTGGCTCAAGAAGTGGCCTTCCAAATCAAATACAGGACTACTTTACTATCCTGGTTCAAATCCTCCAAGAATGACTTCATGGGTTCCATGATCCCGCCTGGAAATTGTATGCAAAAGAATGGAGAAAGAGAGAGAGTCCATAGCTACCTGCCCCCAAATGGTTAGAAACCACTCCTCTAGGGGGTCCCTATACCTTTTAGGAAAAAGCCCAATCTCCTTAATGTGACATGCAAGACTGTCCATGATCACATCTCTTTGGCAGTTCTCTCTTACCCTCTCACTTTGGAGCCCATCCTCAGCACACGGGTTGTCCCGGATTGCACCACAGTCTCCCCCAGAGCACTCTGCTAGAGCCCAACTCTTCCCCTCTCTGCTTGGACACTCCCTACTCACACCCAGAGTAAGCTTTCCCTGATATCCCCACCCTAAGAGCCTTCCCAGCTTCTTTCCTGATCTAGGTACCCCGAGAACACAAACTTGAGTCTTTGAAAGGCAGGGAACTTGTGTGCCCAAATCTATATTTCTAGTTTGGACTAGAGTCTGGCAAGGTATTGGACTGAACTGGATAATTAGCAAGAGGACCTTGGGTGAGTTAAGTAGTTGATGGCTCTGGGCTTTAAATATAGAAATGGTAAGGATCAAATGAAATATCTTAAATATGGGCGGATTCTCTAGAACTGTGCTATTCAATGCAATATCTGCCTGCCACATGTGGTCATTTAAATTTAAACTAATTAAAATTAAGTAGAATTAAATATTCAGTTCCTCAGTCACAGTAGCCACTTCTCCAGTGCTCAGTAACCACATGTGGCCAGTGGCTTCTGTTTTGTACTGTTTTTATAGTATATTGTAGAGTGTGTATACTTGTGTAGAATGTTGCATAGAACATTTCCATCCTTGCAGAAATTTCTGATGCCCAGCAAGGCTCTAGGAGGTCTCTAAATTGGACCACTGCTGACACTCTGGAGTTTTAGAAACCTGTAAATCCCATAGTGATTTGCTCTCTCTTCTGCTGAGTCCAGGCTTCCTTTCAAAGTTACTGGGGTTTTGGAGAAACCAGCTCCCCATTCACGCAGCGTTTTTTTTTCCCTCACATGAAGTTGTTGGATCACCTTTTGCTCATAAAGGGAGAGAGCAGGAAATGGAGGAGCTCTCACCCTCTTCCCTTGGGAAAATTAAACCCTTCTCTCTGCTGCAGTGGTTGGATGGGAGCGGTGGGGCCTCCCGGGGTCCCTGTGGGGTGGGTACTTCACAAGGTGGGGCCAGAGGTTTTCCAGCTTGTCCAAAGCCAGCGCTTTGGAGACAGGTTCAAGGACAGAAAAATTTCAGGGGGGAAAAATCCCTAAAAAACTCCTGAAAGAGCAGTTGGTGAGTTTTTGAAAGAAGACTAAAGTTTTGACATGCTGTGCTTTGCAAGCATAGAGAGCAGGTGCAAGCTCTTGCCAGGGGGCAGAAGATCTTCATTTCAGTGCCAGCTTGCCACCAACTTGCTGGTAACTTTGGCAAGTCACTGTCCCTCTCTTTGGGCCAGCACTTTCCCCATCTATCCATTACTGGTATATGCAAGATCTCTCAGGGTCCTGGATTTAAAGCAGTATGCCCAAGGTTGCCAGTCTGCTCCCTTTGGAAGCTGTTAGAATGACGCCATCGGGAAATTCATGGAAGGTCAGTGGATGCAGTCTGCTCATCTACGGGCTCCTCACGGAGCAAAGACTTGACATCAGTCCTGCATTCACCACTCCAGCCCCTTCTAGGAGGCATGAGACAATGCAGGTCTCTGCAGCCCAACACCTGTGGAAGAAGTGAGCCACCTGGACATTTGCAAATATCTCAAAATCATTCTGATGTTTATTGCTCATCTGTTTTCCACATCTCCACAATGCCTGAGTGATGGAGGCCACAGCCAATTAGAAATGCATGAATAATAGCCCACAGTGTCAGGGTTTGCATAAGCTTCATGCTGACACATCCCTTCCCAGACATCCTCGCCTTTGATATTCTCATCAACTCCAGGAAGGTAAGGTGGAGATTGTTGGTGTGGCCATGACTAGATGCAGAAGTTGGAACCTTCTAGCATTGCTCAGAGGAAGTGGCAAAGCTGGGTCTCAACTCATGGTTTTTAGCTCACACTGGTCTTACTGGGCCATGCTGGGTTGCAGTGGTCACCTCCTGTGACGGAGCAAATGAGTATATGAACCTCTGTGAAGCTACATGTCATTCTGACCAGCGGCCGGGCTGGAACGTCCATTTGTCATTGTAAACACATGGTCACGAGCAACACGGAGGTGTTGAGATAACCAGAAGATGAATCCAATTTCATCTATCCTTTTTTATATGAAGGAAGAACTTGGGCAGATTCACCTCCTGCAGGCTCACATTCCTCCTTTGCAACAGGAGGAAAATGTTTCTCTGCCTACAGGCTTATTCTGAGAACAAAAGCATTGTCTTGACACACTTAGCAAACAGTAGATGGTCAAACTATGCCATTTTTCCTTGTATACAGTTTTTTTTCCTTTCCTTATGCGGGCTTGAAGGAACGGTTAGAAAGAGGAAGATAGATGGACAAAGCTACTTGTTCCTGGCCCTAGAGCGAGAATCGAGACTGGTAAACGGAAGCTTTTGAGAGGTGTGAGACTGGTTCTCCCCAGACTGTTGTGGCTAGCAGGATGTTCCTCAGGGGGGGAGGCAGGCCTCTGGGCTGGTGCTGTGAGAATCTGCACTGAGGCCCCAGAGCCTGAGCACTGAGTCTTTCTCACGGGCCCCATTTCTGTTTCTGGGAAAGCCACGCCATCCCTGTGGCCTTCTCCAACTCTTCTGTCCACCTATGACATCCTACTCATCCCTTCAGCCAGGTGGAGGGCTGGGGTGGTTCCTTGCAACTGGAAGAAAGAGACCAGGGGACTTGTTCCCCTTTATGCCAGGATGGGTGACTCAAGGCTTTGCATAATTTAGCAAGGGCTATGTGAACTCACTCTTCTTCCCAGCTGGCAGTCCTGCTTACCTCTCTATGTGGGTTTCTGAAGGGCGGTGATTAAGCTCAGAGCTGGGGTGAGGATGAAGCTGCCAAATGCCCCAGGATAGGGCAAGGCCGACAGCGAGGTAGGTCTGGCCTCTCCCACTCAGGATAAACAAGAGCAGCTTCCAAAGGGACTCTGCTCTCAAATGAACAACTGACCTCTTGTTACCTGGCTCTTTCATCTTCTAGAAAGAGGAGAAGCAGACCAGGAGCCCACTGTGACCTGGGTCTGGGAGGCATCCATTCTAGCCCCGGCACCCCTCTAACTCTCTGTGTGACTAGAAATTGAGGAACACAAGTGTAAATTAGGAGTAATCTATTTCTTAAGTGAACATGGCCAAGTGTAAGGCATCAGCGGCTCATCAACTCTAAAGCAACCTTGGCGTGTGCTCTTTTAAAGCCATCAGCCCCTCCTGTTTTCACTTTTGTAGGAGCAAATTCACACAGTGCGATGGGAGCAAAGCCTGCGGTCCCTCTGTCGAAATAGAAACATCTTCTTAGGGTTTGCGTATTCCTTTTTTCTTTTTATTCATAGTCACTTGCCTTTTCTGCCAATAATAATAATAACAATGATTAATTTCATTGGGTTCTTATAATGAGTCAAGCAGTGTCTAAGCACTTTACCTGCCATCTTACTTAATCCTCAGCAGATCTAAGAGGCTGCTGTGATCTTGGTGACCATTTACAATGGAGGTGAGTGTGGGTCAGAGGAGACAAAACACCTGCCTGAGCCCACAGTGTCAGTCAACTTAGAGCCCGTTCTCTGAACCTTAGGAGCCCATGGGCAGCCGCTGTGCCCTCGGGGCTCTCTCTTCTCCCTGGAATATCTAAATCTGGGGCCAGCCTGAGATCCGCCAGGCCCTTCCTCTGGTCAGTTGGGCTCAGAGGGCAGGATGTCCAAGTCCCATGGCCACACAGCACCAGGCCTCCTATCTGGGCTGATCCGACATCCCCACGGGACTCCAGACTCCCACCAAGGGTGGCCCCATGGTCTACCATCTTGGTGCCTGAGGCCACGAGCCTCCCCAGCAGGGGCTGCTCTCAGGAGCTGCTTCAGTAGGGGCTTGTGAAAGTCTCGCCCCGGGTCCTGGAAGGCCCCGAAGAAAGGGAGCGCGGAGGAGGGAAGAGGAGATGGGCAGGAAGGGAGTTTTGCGGTGTATTCAAATACAAACATGAGCATCCACATTCCAAGGTGAGGCTAAAAAGCATCAGGGGAGGAACATTTGTCCTGGCTTCAGAAATGCAGTGTCACCGTAGAAGCAGAGTGAGAGTAGACCCTTGAGGCTGTCCCTATTTTGGACTTCAATTTGGTCAACGTCATCATTGACAAATTACCTTCGTACCCGAGTTTATAACTGAAAACATGAGTTCTCTGCTATATTCATCTTTCAGTAGATGCCCGAGGACTCGTGGGCTTCCTTAAAAGGCAGAGTGGATGGATTTTATGGATGTAAATGATTAAGATAATGATGATGGTCCTTAGTCTTACCTCACATTCTTGAAACTTACAGTTTTTTCAATACTGCAGGAGAATGGGCTATTTCCCAGAGACCGAACAGAAGGTCAGCCCTCCTTTCCACGCTGGACACTCATGTTGGAAGCTCCAGGGTGGATGGAAGGATGAGCTGGATATTGGCCAGACCTGCTCTTAACGTTTGACTCTTCTGCTTCTCAAGTCTGAGTCTCCTGAAAAGTCACTTGTCTGAGTCTCCTCTTTATAATAAAAATTACTTTCAGAAATGCTTGACTTTTTATGAGGACTAAATGACATAATATACCTAGTGTCTGACTCAGAGTCTGGAATGCACGGATCACTTAATACAAGTACTTTTCTGTTCCTCCCTCTCTGCCTTCTGCTCCGTTTCCTTCCTGCCTGCCTTCTGAGCTTCAGAGGTGGGGGTCTAGAAAAGGACCTAATACCTGCTATAACCCTCAGTGGAGGGGACACAGGCACAAATCATGGGCAGACTCCACTCTGATTGTGCAGAAGGAACAGTGCCCACTGGATAGAGTGGTGTAGAAGCTTTGAGGAGAGGTTTAAGCTCAGGTGGGAGGGTGGGATGACAAAGTTACCAGAAGCCAGATGCCTTTGGGGTGCCCTGCCCAGTCTGGCTATGGTTTCTCTTTAGCTGTTTCTCATTTCACCCTGTTCTCCACGCTCCAGCTCCAAAGGGACAGCCCTGTGACATCTTCTCTGAGGTAGAATCAAGCTCCCCCAACCTCAGACCCGTTAGACGCCAACAGAGCTGCCATCCAGTGGCCCCCTCCCTGTGGCTTACTACTTCTGTGTCTGTATTTTAGAAAAGGCTGTGAGCTAGTAGAGAGGGGACTGTCTCTATCCTCACTCTGTTGGAGCACCTGAGACAGTGCTGGACCCATTGTGGTCACAGTTGATGGAAGAACAAACCAACTGAGCACCGATGTCATCTTTCAGCCACATGTTTACTTAGAGGGGGTCCAAAGTCACATTCCGTGTCTTTGCTGGAGACACATGGGTCCCTGAAGACCTAACATTAGGCTCTGATTAGGTTCAGGGGTTGCCTCCCTCATTCATTTAACCCGCCATTCCACCAGCACTCAGCCAGTGCCTTCCATGTCCCGTACGCCACTCAGCACTGGGTAAGCCCTCATTGGGAAAGACCGTCTCAGCTTTTGCAGAGTATTGGGAGAGGAGGTGTAATTAAATAAGTAAACACACACTTAGATCTATAAATTACAATCCTAGAACAGTGTGGCTGCTTCCACGAGTGGGAAAGTGGGGCCAAGAAAGCAAATTGGATGGAGAGGAGAAAAAGTGTCCTCCAGCCATACTCTGATAAGGGGCTTGGGATTAAGAGTCTCCAAATTGCCAAACTGCCAAATCTGGAAGTCCATATTCTGGTCCCACATGAACCCAGACCCCTGTGGAAAGAAGGTTGATTGGTTAGGAGAGAGGATCCTACTTATCAGCCCACCAGGGGCCACATTACCCGGCGCTAGGTTTGGCTATTCTGGGTACAGGAAATGTTGAGTCAAAAATTTTAGCAGATTCTTTGATTTTTCTTTCACACTGGATTCTTGGAGCTTGAACTGCTGGGATGTCAGTCAAGGGAAAGTGTCCGACACCCAAAATGACACACAGACTTGTTAAAGCTTGTCTCACACACAGTTCTATATCTATCAGTTTATCCAGATTTTCCTTATCTCAGGCTGAATCAGAAATTAAAATACCAGGCTGTGCTAAGAGAAGGAGTCCACCGAGCGAGCAAGACTCCAGGACAGTCAGTTGACGACTCTGAGTCCGTCCTTAACTACCTGTGAGCGTTTGGGGAGCCACTTACCTTCCCCAAGCTGCAGTTTCCTCATCTATAAAAGGGATTCGATAAGCTGACCATGATGAGGATCAAAAGTGATGAAGTATTCAGAAGCTCCTATCTAAGTAAGGCATTGAAAACATCCTGGCAACTCGTGTACATTTATCAATGGACCTAAACTTTGTACTTTATGTAGATTAATTTCCAACACTTGGGATTTATCTCCCTTTCTCACGTGAACTTTTAAGACCAGCATTCCATCACTCATCCCCGACTGCACAGACGAGAAGCAAAGCAGAGAGTAACAACATACCTCAGGCACATGACGAGCCATATTGGGAGTCAAGGTGAGCATTCTTGGCTCCCAGATGATGTCTCTAGAATCCCATATAAAGACAGTCTCTTGCTGACATAGAAAACGCATAGGCAAAGCTCTGAGTCAGCCAGGATTTACCTTCAAGGTGGGCTCAAGTTCAACACACATAAAAGAGAAAGAGCTTTAGTTATTTCACCGAAAGCCTTCTCATCTTCGTTGATTCCTCCAACTTGGAAGGCAGTGGGATGACTCGAAAGGAAAGCAATGTCAACCAGACGTGCCTTCACATTCCCCGTCGAGCCCTTAAAACCTGCGTGACCGCAGGCACAAGGATTCACTCTACGGACCTTAGTTTCCTCATCTCTGCAATGAGAATACTGATAAGTCTTCCTTTGAGGGCCAGATGGGATGTGGCATGTGGGGCACTGAATAAATGCCCCCGCCATACCTAACTGCTGAGAGGGCAATTTTTTTCGCAGACCGTTTGAATTCAGAGACCCCATCCTGCAGCAGAACTTCCCAAACTTTAATGTGCATAGGAACCGTTGTTAAATGCAGATTCTGACTGAGTAGGTCTGGAGTAGGGCCCGAGATTCCACATTCCTAGCAAGCGCTCAGGTAATGTGGGTTCTACTGGTCCCTGAAGGACCCTTTGAGTAGCGAGGCTTTAGTGGACTCCGTGAATGAAGGAAGGTCGAACAAGTGGGCAAGCACTGAGTCTGTCCTAAAACCTCCATCTCTCCATACCCCCTTACTCCACAATAAGTGACAACGCTGAATCTGTGATCCCCATGGCCAGCGCCTTTGCTCTGAAAATTGACCAGCCAAGAAAGGGACCCCCTACTGGTTGGGAAGGCCTCCTCGTTTCCATACTGCGCCTCTGGCTGAGGAGGAGAAGGGATACGTCCACAGCCTGCAGCCTGAGCTGGTGGTTCGCTTTGCCGCAAGGCAGTCCTGTCTGCCTGGGCAGCCCTTACCTCTCTGCCCCCTGATCGCTACCTCTGCAATAATAGGTGTTATTATAAGAGAAGCTACGTCTTATCTGGCACTTCTTGCAGGTGTCATGCTAAATATTTTATGTATTAATTCATTTGATCCTGACACCATCCCTATGGGTAGGTACTATGACTACACCCACTTTACAGATGAGGGAAATGAGGCACAGAGAAGTTTGGGCAACCTGCCAAGGCCACACAGCCAGCAGGCCAGGGAGAGGTGGAGGTAGTTCCCGAGGGTGCACGCTGGCCGACTACACTCAGGTTTCAGACCAGATCACTGATTGAAAAATCTCCTCTCCTGCTGTTTGGCCCTTTCCTCCATGTTTTTCTTTTAGTGCCCTTCCTTCCTTTCTTCCTATTTCCATTGAAATTGTCCTGGATGCCCTATAGCCAAAGAGAATGAATCCTACCTTCAGGTGAATTTAGTGCCGACTCCACTGGTGTGGGGAGACAAAAGGCCATGAGGTGGAGACCCCAGCTGGCCATGGTGACCAAAACATTTATCCAGGTGTCTTGCCAATGGGCCTCCACCAAGTTGACCAGCTCAATCCTTGTGGGCTCAGAGACAGAAGTCCAGCAAATCATTCCTGCCACAGTTCCCTGGGCACAGGCTTTGTGATGGCCGTTTTATGTGACTTATTTTCTCTGAGCCTCAAAACAGCCCTAATACCCAGGTGTGAAATGTTCATCTCACTGATGAGGAAGCTGAGGGCTGGAGACTGATTGTATGTGTCTCCCCAAAATACATCTATACAATCCTAACCCCCAGTGAGATGTATTAGGAGGTGGGCCTTCGAGAGACAATTAGGTCATGAGAGTGGAGCCCCCATGAAAGGTATTAGTGCTCTTATAAAAGAGACCTCAGAGAGCTCCCTCCATCCTTCCACCAAGTGAGGACACAGCAAGAAGATGGTCATCTATGAACCAGGGAGAGGTTCCCAGACACACCTGCTGGCACCTGGATCTTGGACTTCTAGCCTGCAGAAGTGTGAGGAATAAATTTCTGTCATTTATAACCTACCCACTCAGTGGTATTCTGTGATAGCAGCTGAAGTGGACTGAAGTACAGATTCTCAGGGCTGTGAACAGAGGGCCCAAGTCTGTCCAGGGGCAGGGGGTAGGTCAAGAGTGGCACCTGCCCTGGTCGATGTTTTTTTACCCTGTTACATTGTCATCCCTCTTATATGGGAGCCAAAAGTGGAAAATAAAAAAATATTTTAAAAAAAGTGATTCCAACCTGAGAATCATAGATAGTCAGAGTGAGGGAGAACTTGTTGCAAAGATGAGAAACCCGGGCCCTGAGTGGAGAAAAACTTGTCCGATACTTGGAGGCCGCTGGGGGCTTGCCACAGACCCCTGACATCGCTGCACCCATCTCTGGAATCTTCTCCAGGCCAGTGCTGTAGGGAGACATGGCCTGCACGTCACTGTTCTTAACTGATAATCCTTTAGTGTGGAGCGCACACATGCACTCGTGCACACGCACGCAGTTAAGTAGCAGGGCATGTTGGGTTGATCTCCTTTCTGATGCTGTTACTTTAGTATGTGGTCTTCTGTTGGCCAAAGCCACCCCCCAATTTCATTACTGGGGGAGAACTGGGGTCTGGTTTCAGGTGGGGCTCACAGTGTCACTGACCTGGGAAAGCTTACTGAGTGCAGCATCTCTGGTGCCCTGGCATGCTGTGGCTTCGCCCTCACACCCTCCTCTTCTCTTGCACCTTTACCAGCCGAGACTGATTTCTCAACTGTGCAGCCGGGCATGTACTCTGGGCAAAAGGATGGCCACCAGGAGCAGGCGCCTCCTGGATGAAATGTTTGTAAGGTGACATTTTCAGACATGGTCCTCTCCCTCAAATCCGTTTATGGAGTGATAAGAACCACTGTGGTCTACCCCTATTTGTCTTTTTTCCTCATCTCCTTTCCGCTCCTCGCCAGCTTTTCCTACAGCGGTGTGCTTTTTCTCACAACTTCCTAATTGAGTTATGCTGTTTTCAGGCTTCCATGCCTGAAAACTCATCTATTCATTCTGCTTGGAATGTCATCCTTTCATTTTTAAGACAACTCAAAGATCCCCCTGAGAATGCCACCTGCCTCCCCACAGCCCACCTTTCTCCCTGAACTGCTCACCTGCCCTTGCCACCACTGTGCGTGGACTTCTATCTTAGCGCTCATCTCCGTCTACAACATGACTTTCTTGGAACTGCATTTCCTCGACCAGCCCTAGTGGTCTAGTGGTTGAGAATCAGCCCTCTCACTGCTGTGGCCCAGGTTCATCTACCAGTCAGAGAACCACACCACCCATCTGTGGGTCATCATACTGTGGCAGCTGCAAATTGCTGTGATGATGAAAGCAATGCCACCAGGATTTCAAATACCAGCAGGATCATCCATGGAGGACAGGTTTCAGCAGAGCTTGCAGACTGAGACGGACTAGGAAGAAGGGCCTGATCACTCACTTCCAAAGAAACTGGCCATGAAAACCCTAGGAATGGCAATGGAGCAGTGTCTGATACAGCGCTGGAAGGATGCTGAGAGGATGGCACAAAAGGACTAGGATGGAGTTCACCTCTGCTGTCCACACGGTCACTAGGAATTGGAATCAACTGAAAGACACTGACAACAACAAATCATCCCCTCCATGTGCTCATGAGCTGCTGGAGATGATCGGTGATCCCTGATCCATTCCTGCAGACCTGATATAGAGCATAGGGCCTGACGTGGAGAGGCTTCCACCAAGGCAGGTTGAATGAATGATAAGGTCAGCGAGTGACAGTTAGCTAGGTGTTGTGAGGTCTACTCCACCAAGCCCTGGCTGAAGATCTTTAGAGAAACCCTCAGTCTGAAAGGACGTGCACTGAGCTCTGGCCCTCCGGGCTACTTATAAGTGATAGAACACTATTGCCACCACCTCTTCCCCTCCTCTTCTGTTGCAAATGGACCAAGGATGGATCAGATCAGAGAAACCCCCAAGATCCCTCCCCAACCACACCGAGGTTGGCTTTGCTGAAACATATTTTGCCTACAGAAGACTTGTCTGTCCCAACGTCATACAAAGTGTGCACTCAACTCGACTCCATGCTGAGTTCACCACATTTTCTTCGATGCAACAGCATAGCACAGTGTTCAAACCCAGCTTGGACCACTTCTCAGTGCATGCCACTGAATATGTTACTTAACTTCTCAAAGGCTTTGCTTCCTTGTCGGTAAAACAAGAAACAGTAATAAACCTCGTAGAATTTTAGAAAAATCAAACGAGGTGGTTGGTGGAATATGCCTGGCATAGAGTAAATGCTCAATATTAAGGATGCGTGTGTGTTTTTTTTGCTTGAATAATGATCATTGTTGGGTCTAAAGGCATCAACACATTGACATTCAGTCTGTGTGAGACCCTGAGCAGAGGAACCAGGAATATTAGGGTCAAACTCTGACCTAAAGAGCTGTGAGCTAATACACAGGTGGTGGTCTGTGTAGCTAAGTCTGTGGTCAATTGTCACAGCAATGGAAAACTAATATAAGAGAGTAAGGGGGCCTTTTGTAGACTAGAGTATGGTCTCAGCTTTGGTTGGAGAAGGCAAGGATGGGTCCAGTGAGGTGCAAATTATGTTCTTTGCTCTTGGTGACAATGACTGCAGAGAGCCCTAGAGAGAGTGGGTCATGGAGGTCAACTCTTGGGGAGAACCAGCAGCTTAGAGGTTTGGTGACCATCCCCACAGGGAGATTCTCCAATCAAGGCCAGCTCTGGGGGATCCAGGACTGATTTTCTTAACTAGGCTGAATTTCAGGGTCAGCAATGGAGACTTTGAGAAGGAACAGAATTGGTATGTAGCGTGTTCATACTGTTTGACAGAGGGCATGCATGCATGTGTATTTGTGCACACACGCACATGTGTGGGCACATGTTGGGAGGGTGGATAAAGGGGAGAGTTGCACTGACCTGCATTTTACAGAAAATAAATGAGATGGCAATTCTAATCTCACATCTCTATTGGTTTCTCACACAGTCTTCTGTAAATTATTTTATCCTGGACTTTATTTTCCCAGCTACAGCATGGAAAACATTACTTTCCAAGTAGTAGGCCAAGACTTAGGTGGAATTTTTTTAAAAAATATATAATACAGAGAAAATCTCCACTAGGCCAGAGACACAGAACATGGATGAGATGCAAAGGACTCGCTTGCATTGATTCAAACCTCCCCAAATTCCCCAGAGAAGGAGCCAAGACTGACTCCGCTTTGATTTGTGAAATTCCCATTCCACACCCCCTTATCTGAATATACTCTTTTGCAGAATCAAAATCCACTCGTATCTGGCCATCGCATCTTCTAATTCAGAATGATTGGAGCTATTAAAATATGACTTTGTGAGAGCGTCTCTACTCATTGCATCACTGAGGAATGGGGCAGTGGGTTGGATAAGAGTTATGAGGGTGGGTAAAACCAGGGGAGGAAATACTAGGAGAAAGCCTGGAGTCCAGGATCTCTTTCTGTGAAGGGTGGAGATGAGGAATAGAGGAGTCTGTGACTTTGAGGCAGAAAGATGAGTAGGTCCACATGGGAGAAGCTCTAAGAGCCTGAGGAAAGTACTCTTTTGACTAGAATTGGCAGTAGGGAGCCACGGAAAGTTCTTGTGCAGGAGAGATAGCAAAGGAGAATCGTCCACTGAAAGAATCATAACTAGCATACCTCTCTGGTCTCATCTCCCATCCATGTGCACCATTGCTCACCATGCTCCAGCCACACCAGCCTTGCTGGCTGTCCCTTGAGCACACCAAACCTGATCTCCTCTTAAGGCCTTCTACTAGACTGTGCCTCTGTAGACATTTTGAACCTTGTTTTCATTCAGGTCCCAGCTCAGCTACCACCTCCTTGGACATGTCTCCTATAAGCACCCGTATAAATATCTCCCTTCTCCCCTCCCCACCAGTCCACCACTCTCTATCATATCACCCAGACTATTTCATTCACAGCACTTATTGCCCAAAATGTCATGTTCACTTTCCTGCTATTTCTCATTTAAATCCTGCAATGAGGTCATGGCCATTTGCTGGCTTTGATCCGCTTTGTCCTCAGTAACATGATAGCACTTGGCATAACATAGGAGCTCAATCAACATTGAATGAATCAATGGAAAGTGGATGAGATGATTAAGAGAGTGAGGTCAGGACAGTAGTTATGCTATTTCAATAGCCTTGGGAAGAGGCGACAAGAGTCTGAGGGGGTATAGTGGTCATGGAGTCTACTGGTGTGGCACTATGGCTCAGTTCCAAAGGCAAGGAAGGGTCTGAAGACAGCCCCAAGATCAATGCCTGAACCATCGAGTGGACAGACCTACCACAATGGAGAGAGAATTCAAGAGAATCAGCTTGTGTGGACGGGGGAAGGGGGATTCCAGAGGATCCCAGTTCTCTTTGCTTGAAGAAAGGATGCATTTCTGGATGTGATCCAATTGGCAGCTGGAAATATGGGACTGGAGTTGAGGAAAGAGGTTTGGGGACTAACGGTAACTATTTGGAAGCTATCCGTTCATTCATTCACTTATCATGAGCACTTACTATGATCCAACTATGAGCTCAATATTTAGTGAGAGAGGTCTTGGAGAAACGAAGACAAAATTGTGACCCTGCCTCCAAGGGGCTGACAGTTTCATTGGCCCTTCTGCCTAGAGATGACCTTGCACGTCCTCAGATGAGATTTCTGAGGGTTTGGGTAAAGCTAATAAAGAAGAGAGAGTGTGTGGTCTGGGTAATTCGCTTAACTAGGAGCAGGAGGAAGAGTGCGAATTAGGAAAAGATAAAAAAACAAAACAAAACAGGAGAGCTCACAGTCACAGAAGACAAGGCGGACCCACTGAAGAGAGAAAATTGCTTTTGTTGGTGAATGGCAGCACCGTATTTGATGATGTGGTAAATCAGATGTTCCCATCACTTACGTTCTTCAGTGAGGCAGCCCTGCATTGGGGGTCCACTGCAGCAAACATCACCCCTGCTTTGGAACAATTTCAAGGCTTTACGTGTGCTACCTAGGCCCTGAGCTGGAACAGGACACAGAGAAGGGAGGGGTCCAGGTCTTCGTCCTCACAATGGTCCCAGTTGGGCAGATTCAGAAGCTGGGCCCTTCTCCAGTTCTGGCTGAAGTCTTGAGTCTCTCAGCCTGATGGCACCCTGGCACCCTTGCCACCCCTGTGATTTTTCATCCACTCTACTGAAATTGTTAGTTAACTCATAAAAAGCTCTCAAACTGGTGCCGGGCACACAGTAAGCTCTAAAAATAATATTACTTTTGTCATTATTATTATTCCCTACCAATGGACTCTACACCTATCTCTGAGGTATTTGTAAGTCCCCCAGGATGCCCGACCAACAAGTCCAGTGGTCACATCACCCTGGGGTACTTGTTTGAAGGGCCCCTTTGTGATCCCAGTGGAAGGTTCTGATAAGTCCTGACACACAGAAAACCATTTCAGCCAGTCTGGTCTACACTTGTTGGATAAATGTGTGTATATATATATTTTATATAATAACTCTTGGCCTCTAACAGAAAAGAGGTTTTACATGTCTGGCGATTTTATTTCTCCTTCCAATCCAATGAGCTTTTTCTCGAACTCTGCGTGGACCAGCATTCCTCATTTGTCCTTTAATTCAAGGGGGTGGCTCATTCTTTATTAGCAGTAGTAACAACTACCGGTCCCTGCTGTTCGCTTTTTTAGGTCTTGTAAACACTTTCACACACTCACAACAATCACATGAGGTTAGTATTAATGCTCCACTTTACCGCGGATGGAATTGTGGCTCAGAGAGGCTGTGTGACTCGCTGAAAGCCACAGAGCTGGGAAGTGATTGAATGGAGTGCACACCTTAGTCGTCTCAATTTACAACCTATGCTCTTCCAAATATTTCAAGGTGCTCAACTTAGGAATTCCAGGTAATTTATAAATTGTGAGTTTGGCTATTTATATATCTAGATGTGAAAACAAATCCCACCAATGTTCTATGTGATGGAAATAAACTATGACGTGGCTCACAAGAGGGGACTGTGGGTAGGTGGTGATCTCGGGGTGAGGGCTGTGTTCACCGTTCCTGACGTGAGCAGCGGCCTCAGCTTAGGCGCTAGAAGATTCTCCACTGGAAAGAGAAGAAGGTGCCGGAGCATCAGCACATGGACTGTTTGCCTCTCACTAAAAAGAGCAGCGTTAGATCAGAGTCTGCTGGGGTTTCCCAAAGCCCAGATAGAGACGGGAGCTGCCGTACGGCCATAGGAGAAAAATGAAGCGACCTCAAGCCTTTGTTTGAGAGTGCAGCTTCCATAGAAAGCCTGCCACTCGGTCGCCTGCTGGCACCTCTCCTCTCCGTGGTGGCAGATTTTCACTCGAGACCACCAGAGCCGGCCCCGGCCCTCGTCTCCACCCACGCTGGCCCTGGCGGGATCTCTGAAGGACACGGAGCCAGCATCCCTGTGCTCTCGGCCCACAGTCCCCCCAAAATAATGTCCTGCTCTCCAAGTCTCGGGAAGGAAACAAAGTGGTTTGCATGAGGCATCTTGGGTTGCGTTGTTCTTTGTGGTTTCTCCGTTGTTGTTTTTCCCTTCCTGAAAAGAGAAAGTTAACATTTATTCCTCCGAAGGAGTCTCTTCTCCATCTGGAATCAATGGGGGGCCCTCAGCAGCTCACCCCTGAGGCCTGGCTGATGTTTATAAGATCTTAATCCTGGGGGGACAGGCTGGCTTAGGAGGCGGTAATGGGATGAGAAACCTCTCCTCTCCAGGGCACCAGCTGGAACCCGGCCCAGGCTCCTAATGACGGGAAGTTTCCAGCCATTGGAGGCTCACTCTGTGAAATGAGCTGGTAGGCTGAGGCCAAGGGGGCTTCTGCTCCTTCCCCCATCCCATTCTTGTTTCAGGTTCAATGTCAAGGATTTCCACATCAATGTCAAGGAGCCACTGGGCTCAGGGATGGGCCAGGAATTACAGGGTTGGTATGGATGAGACGCAGGAGAAATGGGAACAAGTTTCTCACCAGTAGAAGAGAACACGTCTGTTGACCACCTACTGTGTGGCAGGCACTGTGCTAGGACAGAGAACACACTATTTCATTTAACCCTCACAGAGCTTGTCTGAAGCCAGTAGTAGTACCCTCACTGGTGCAGATGAGGAAACCAAGGACAAGAGAGGTTGAGTAGTTTTCCCTAGGTTGCACAGGTAATATGTCCTTCTGATACCAGAATCTAGCCTTTTTACTACTTACCAATGGTACTGAGTCTCCTCTCGAAGCATGGGCATAGAAGCATCCTGCCCATGACGCAATAGGGCATGCCCACTTGCATGCACACTCACACACACACACAGCTATCAACAACAACAGAACAAAAAATACAAATCACAGGGCCAGACTCGGTGGCCTAATCATTAAGTTCAGGACCCTCTGCTATGGTGGCCCTGGTTCAGTTCCTGGGCACAGACCTACACCACTCATCTGTCAGTGGTCATGCTGTGATGGTGGCTCACATATAAAATAGAGGAAGACTAGCACAGATGTTAGCTCAGGGAGAGTCTTCCTCAGCGAAAAAACAAATCACAAAATCATTTGGGGCTTATGGCAGGGGCTAGCATCTTTTTTTCTGGACAGGGCCAGAAACTGGTAAGCAGTTTCCACTTTGCTGGCTCTATGGTCTCTGTCACAACTACTTAACTTTGCCATCGTAGCATGAAAGCAGATATAGATGATGCAAAAAAAGAAAGGGGCTTCCCGTGTTCTAACAAATTTGATCTACAAAAACAGGTATTGGGTGGTTTTGGCCCATGGGCCATAGTGCGTCAATGCTTGACTTAGAGAAATCCATCTCCCATTAAGGTAAATCAGGAAAGCCTTCCTGGAGGAGGTGCCACTTAAGGTAGGCCTAAGTGAACAGGTGGGATTTGGAATATGGAATTAGGAGAATGGGTGGGCATTACAAAGAGGAGACGGAAACAAGTGAAGGCCCGGTGCAGGAGTGTGGAGCGAACCTGGGGACAGAGAATGCTCTATTGTGGGAGGAGAGCTGAGCATGTGTAGCGAGCCTGGAGACAGAATGCTCCAGCGTGGGAGGAGAGCTGCGCAGGGGCGACACCAGCAGTGGAGATACAAGCTAGAGGAAGGGCAAGTCCAGCTTAGGGAGAAACTGAATGGCAGCCGTACTGGCTCCACACGGGGCTTACACTCCCCACCAGTGTTACAAATATTCCAAATTCTTCACCTGGACAAGAGGTTAGAACTTGAGTCCCCAATGGTTTGAAAGTGATTTAGGGCAGGAATAAAACCACACATTTTGGAACCATGGGGGGGATGCGCTTCTGAATCAGGTGGGCCTAGAGGGTCTGGTTATAGAGATGGGAGGTCAAGGTCTGGTGGAAAGAGACTCGTAGAGCTGAAGGTGGAAAAGTATGCAAAATTGAGGATCAGGCTGAATTGAGGATCAGGCTGACCTTGGTGAAAAAACATACCTCTCGCTGTGTGACCTCAGTCCAGTTACTTAACCTCTCTGTATTCGAGCCTGTAACAGTGGGTGACTGATATGTACCCTTCAAGGATGTGGTGAAGACGACAGGAGTGGTACACATCACACATATGACCCATGCTGGGGGCATATTAGGACCTGAGCAAAGCCTGGGGAGACTTCCTCTTGCCCGGGACCAAGGGGCGTGCTTCTTTCAGAGCAGGTGCTGTAAAATAGCTCCTGATTGCAAGGCCACAACATCCTACGTCCAACTGGGGGCTTTGGGGACGGTGGGAGTGGGCGCAAGCGAGTTTCCGTCTGACTTGGGAAGCCCGGAGAAGTGGCTGCATCTCCGTGTCTCGTTTGTTCTCTGGAAAGCTCTTCTTAAACACCCCAGACTCCGCTGTTCCTCTCAGCCTGTGCACGGCCTTCCCTGCCCCCAGGAACACCTTTTCCTTTTTTCTTCCCTCTGCAATCTTCCACGGCCCAGGCCAAAGGCTGCCTTTTTGATAAAACGTCTCCTGGGCCTCACCTTTGTCAATAGCGGTGGCCACACTCCAAAGCCATTGCTGGTTGATGGCTCTGTAGCCACCAATAAAACCCACGTTTCTCAACAGCAGGTTTTAGTCACCTTTGCAACATTAGCCACTAAAATCCCCACGTTTTGGTGTTTTTTTTTATAATTTTTTTTTGAGGAAGGTTAGCCCTGAGCTAACATTTGCCACCAATCCTCCTCCTTTTTGCTGAGGAAGATTGGCCCTGAGCTAACATCCATGCCCATCTTCCTCTACTTTATATATGAGACGCCTGCCACAGTGTGGCGTGCCAAGCAGTGCGTAGGTCCACCCCCAGGATCCGAACCAGAGAATCCTGGGCCGCCAAAGCCAAACGTGCGAACTTAACTGCTGCTCCACCAGGCCAGCCCCTAAAATTACCCATGTTTTATACAGCTTAGGTGCAAATGATTGCACAATTCGGAGAGTGAACAAAACTAAAGATAAAATAGCCACTATTTCTTGGTTGTCCTGCACGACCCTGGCATCCTGCACAGAATCTGATGGTATGACCTGATATTTATAACACCCAATTAGTATGAATCGTTTTCCTCATTGACGAGAGAGGAGACTGAGGCTCCAGGTGACAACGTCACAAAGCTTGTGCTCAGATTTGCCTGCCTTCACAAAAATAAGTCTCCAAGCTTTCTGCCTCCTTTCACAGGACTTGGAAATAACAACACAAACAAACATGCTCCTTGTCACTGTTCCCCCGTGCAGAGCTGTGCCCAGTTGGAGGGACCATTCTGAGCAGTGTCCTTGGAGCTCATTGTGTCAACCCTGCCCCATCAGACACCCTGAAATGTACAGAGAGGGCTAATCGACCTGGCAGAGCTGAATTTCTCCTGCACTTGGGGTCTCATGTTGCTTAAACAATGACGAATCTGAAAACGGACACATCTTCCAAATGCGCAAATTTGAATGGGATGAGAACAATAGCGCCATCCTTGAACCGAGGAGCAGGCAGAGGGATGGCTTCAAGAGTCTGGCTTTTCTCCTGCCTTTGAGTCATCAGGAAGCAGCTCTTCGTACAAAGGATTGAGATGCTGCTCGCTGCACGTGCTGTCCGGCTCTCCAGGAAGAGGAGTCCAGGGAGCCGCCGCCGGGGGCGCAGCCACTGAGGCTCCGTGATGACAAACTGTGATCGGCAGAATCATGGCTCCCTAAGAGTGTCCTGGTCCCAGTCCCCAGAACCTGTGAATCTGTTATCTTTCATGGAAAAGGGGACTTTGCAGGTACAATTAAGTTAAGGACCTCGAGAAGGGGGTATTTCCCTGGATCATCTGGTTGGGCCTTAAATGTAAGCACAAGGATCATTAAAATCAATGGACGTTTCCCGTCTGGGTTCAGAGTCAGAGGGAGAAGTGACTCCAGAAGAAGGATCAGAGAGATGCGATGTTTCTGGCTGTAAAGAAAGAGGAAGGGGCCCATGAGCCAAGGAATGTGGGAGGCCTTTATAAGTAGAAAAAGACAAGGAAACATTTTTTACCCAGAGCCTTCAGAAAGGAACCGTGCCTACACCTTGATTTTAGCTCAGTGAGCCCCGTGTGGGACTTCTGTCACTGTGAGGTCATGTGTTTGTGTTGCTTTAAGCCCCTTAGTTGATGGTAATTGGTTATATGAATGTTGGAAGATGAACGTAAGCACCCACACTTTGGTTTCCCCCACAAGCAAACTAACAACCCTGTGAAAGGGCAGGAGGTCCACCTTAGCCATGGCTTTCTAGTGCCACATTGTGTACAGACCCGGGCGCATTTGACATTGACGGAAACTTTTCAGAAGATAACAATGACGAGAGCCCATCCAGAGGCACAGGCGGAGCTCGGCCCAGCTGGTTTAGCCCAGGGAACTTTTATCCCGCTTCTGACACACAGTTTAAATAACCAGCACTGGATCCTAAAAGGCAGCAGGAAATAAGGGAACACGCGTGGGACTTGCAGGCAGACGACCCGGGGATCAGATTCTGTCTTAGTCACTAGCTGCATGATCTCTAACAACCTTGCTCAACTTCATTGAGCGGATCAGCAGACAACTTCCCACTGTCTTGAGGACCACACAAGATAACAGATTCATCTATTATCTAGTTATTGCCCCTGAAACCCAGTAGGCGCTCAATAAATTATACGACTTTCGTTATTTTGCTATTTCTCTTTAGATGATGGCTTCATTTTTTTCTTCAAATACTGGAAACAAGTCATTCAGGTACCTCATGTGAGTGTAAGTGATAGCTAACACTGCCATCAAATCACCCTGCTTCCTTTTTTAATTTCTGAAAGTTTTATTAAAATAATAGAGGACTATAGTTTTAAAAGTCAAATGATAATACAAGAATTACAACAAAAACACAAGACTTCCATTCCCTACTCAATCCAAATTCCAGATTTCTGCTTTCCAGGAGCTAACACTGCATTTCTATAGCTGGATTTTTTTTTTTTTGTGATATTTACTTTTAATTTTATAAATAATATGTTTATAATACTGTCACATCCTGATTTTCTCTTTTAATATTATCAACTTCTTAATGTGGAAGATGATTTAGCTCTCTTCAATTGGGAATAAAGTGAACTGCTCTTACAAAGAAAAGGTAATTAATAATCTTTATAAGGGTCAGGGATGGCTTCTTGGAGGATGCAATTTCTGGGCTGGGTTTTGATAGGTGAATAGGAGTTTTCCAGATGAGTAAATGGAGGAAGGGATCTAAGAGCAATGACCAGGTTGAGAATAAAATGAAAATGTAGCAGAAGGGCCTGGTCAAGGGACTGGAAGTAGGAGAACATGATACAAGTTAAGGAGGCTCAGGAGCAGGTCTACGCCCGGGTGGGGCCAGGACTTGGAGGGCCTGGTATACCATGCTGAAAGTGAGTCTTATTCTTGCAGACATAGGGAGCCATCCGAAGTTTTAGAGCAGGGAAATAATACAGTCATGGCTACATGTTAGAAAGATCATTTGGCTTGGTGGATGTGATAGACTGACTATTAACATCTGGGGGTACTCATTTTGGGGGAGGTGGGGGGCGTGGCAGGCAGATCAATTGAAAAATCAAATAGATATCTCTGTGAATGTTTGGCCACCACAAGCAAATCACCACTGAGCTTTTTTTTAAGATTTTTTTTACCAGCTTTGTTGAGATGTAATTGACATATAATATTATGTAAGTTTAACGTGTACAACGTGATGATCTGATATATGTAATACTGAGAAATGATCACCACGCTACACTTAATTAACATATCCATCACCTCACCTAGTTACCATTGTGTGTGTGGTAAGAACTGTTAAGATTATTCTTTTAGCGACTTTCCAGCATACAATACAGTATTATTAACTATAGTCACTATGCTGTATATTATATCCCAGAACTTATTCATGAGCCTATTTTTCAAAGACCTCAGGGTGAGATTCCTGACCTTTCTGAGGCTTGCTGAATTCATGCTGAGACCCACAACCCACTCACTTTTACCTTTTAAATTTTTTTCAGGGAGAAGCCTCCATTCTCAACATTTTCCTTTAGGACACCTATATTATACCCAACAGATACAGTTTCAGATCTTCCTAAGAGTCCGAAAAGACAAGTAATATATCCTTCTCACCAATCTCCTGTGTCAAGGAGGAACAGGCTGAGGCATTGAGGCCCTACTATGCACCAGTGTCCAGGCTGGGCAATGTGCCTGCATTTTACGTCATTTGGTTCTTTTAACCTCCTGTGGGGATTCTCGTTACCCCAATCAGCCAGATGAAGAAGCTAAAGTCACATGGCCATCTGATGAGGTCACCCGCCCTGGGCTCCATGGCTAGTCAGTGGCCAAACCAGTTTCCAAAAGAAGACCTGGCTGATTCTCTCTGCTTCCCTTCCCACTATTCCATGTTCTAACCTTGTATCACAGCAGATTTGCTGAGGATGTATTGGTTGCTTGACTCAACACTTGGAGCTGGGAATTATGCTTAGATCACCACTTTACAGCCAAGAAAACCTTCATTCACAGGGAGATGTTCTACAACTTGTTTAAGACCATGCCATTCATCAATGATAGAATTGGAATTCAAACCCAGACAAACAGGTTCCAGCACATGTATGCTTTACCACTGGGCTATACACCATCTCCTCTCTTTTCTTTCCTTAAAAGTCTGATGTGCTTATTGCTTAAAGAATAAAGTTCAAACTCCTTAGCAAGGCGTGCAGACCTCTTCATCTCTGTCCCCTGCAAGTCTCCTGTCCCTCTCTCCTGTACATTGTAAACCTATCAAATTCTTTGTAGATCCGGAACCCTAGGACACTCCCTCTTTATAGACTTTGCCTCTCCTGGAGTCCTTAGAGCACCCAGCTCACCCTCACCTCCCAAGGTGCCTGGATATCATCAACTGGTCTTTCAAGACTTTGTAAGAATGTCAGCTCTGCCAGGAAGACTGCCGTGGCCCTTCCTTGCTTCAACTGCAGACCCTGCCCAAGAGGAATTGGGGGCTCTCATTAGGCTCCTGGGGAATCCGTTGTGGACCTCTTCCCACACGCACGTGTCCTTTCTTAATCTTTTTTTATTGACTACCTATCACTTCATGTTAAAAGGTCAAGAACTGTCTGGTCAACCTCTGTTTCACTGCTCTAAACACGGGCTTTGACACTTTGAAAGCATTTCAAAATACTTGCAGAACAAAGAAAGACAAGAGAGAGTACAAGAGGAAAGGCAAGAAGGAAAAAATGAAACAGAAATGTGAGCTGCAGTTGCCTAGCTAATCTGAGGCCTTTTTATACTCGTGTGAACACACATATAAATATTGGGGATTCCCGTTGCTAAATTCAAGTTTGCAAAGCTTTGGTCTTCCATAAGATTACATCATTTAAGGGGAAATCACTGCATTTTTTAAAGAGGAGCCAGATCAAATGCTGAGAAGTGTGTAATGGGAGAGAAAATAATAAAATCCAGAAAGCAATTGCCACAAATGTAATGTTCACCTCCCCCCAACACACACGCTCCAAAAGAGACTCTGCTTTTGCTGAATCTGCAGTAGCTAAAGTCGTTAATGAAAACCATTTCCAAATTTACACTGACCAGAATGATGAAGTCAATAAGACTAACCATGCTAACCGGTCTGTTATAAGAATTCTCAGAAGAAAATAATAATATAACAATAATAATAATATATCAAATGGAAAAAGAAAACACATGTGGACATATCCTTCTAACCACTAAGAAAATTTTAGACTGATGACCTAAAAGAAAGAAAGAAAACTTCCAAAGTGGCTGAACCAGTCCATCCTGGTCTACTAAGGAAAACACTTTCCTTTTGTGTCAGACAGGAAGGTATTTCTCTTGGTGTGTCATGGCTTTCTCTCCAGAGCGTTCTATGGAAACCACTTTCAGGTTTCATTTAATATGAGGCCATTCTCCTCCCTGGAAGGTTGATGTTGCTGCAAAAGTAAGGACATTCCTGAGCACTGTATTCTGAAACGGATCTGCCCCTTTAAAGCCAGGATGGAGAAAGCAAGTTGAAATGAGCCAAAGGCTTGGTAGGATGAACAGTGTAAAGGACACCCTCCCCCAAATTAAAAAGCAAAACAAACAATCCGCAGATGATTGTTCTGCTACCAATGGCGTTCTTGCAGACCCAGCCAAGGTCTGTGACAAGTTTAAGGTCTTGTAACTTTCTTGAAGTCTTGAAATCTTCATCTTTGGGCACTTCCTGTGTTGAACTTACTCACAAACCATGATGTGCTGCGGATCCTCTCATGGCCCCTTGACAAACTCTTTCCTTGAGAGGAAATGGAAAACCCAGGCGGGGCTTCAGGCTTGCGTAAAGTCCTGCTGAGAAAAGCTTACGTTCAGTGCTTCTGGTTCCATGAAAGAGTGTTTGAAGTAGACTCCAGGTACTGCGAATTTTGAAAAAAGTCTGATTTTTCTTTGCATGGAGGAGAGAGAAGGGGGTAATTGCAGGAGGCTGATTTTGTGTCCACATGTCTAATATTCTAAGAAATCTTGAAGTTTTGATAGACTTAATCCCTACCGCAGGAACGTATAAAATAGCAGAGTTAAATTGACAACAAAAACCAGGACCACACCAGGAAAGCCATTGGCTTTCAAGCGGCTACCTGCCAGGTCCTGCCTGGCAAAACCCCAGCCAATGAATGAATGCAAAATATCCCAATCTATCAAGCTGGACTTGGCTTGGCGAGGACTGAGGTGACCATGGCTGTTCAACATGCTGACTTTCCTGGCCAAGGATCTCTATGTCCTTCAGAAGGTATGCCTATGTCCTTCAGAAGGTATGCCTATGAAGAGGAGCTTTTCCAGAAATCCATTTATGCCTTTGCAAATGCCCTTGTATGCTTTCTCGGTTCTTCTCTCTATACATGTGTGTGCTGAGTGTGTGTTAGTATTTTTTTCTTACCAAAATTTCTTTACGGATTATGACAACTCACAGATCTTTCTTTGTCTTTCCTAGTTGCTGCCGTTCAGACAGATTTTCATCTTGCATGTGATTTTAATACAAGCACTTGTAATATGATTACATTAACTGTTGGGCAATATCGCCTCAGCAGAACCAAACCACAGAGTTCTTTTTTAACTGCCCTGGGAATGCCTGAGCTCTATCAACAGTGTTAATTTTCCATTAAAGTGTATTGGACACATAGGCCACCAGGTTTTAGGCTGTGTGTGAATATTTGTTAGGATGACGCAGTGTAGCGGTGCAGCAGAAGGACATGGCGAGGAGGGAAATGGAGCCCATTTTTCTTGGAGTCAAAGTAAATTCTCCGTCTTTGCTTCAAGGATTCTAGTGACTTCCTGGAAATGTGCCCTTTTTCAAGTTTGTCCTTTCGTAGTGTGGGTATAAATGCCTTCTTTTTACCAGTTTTCCAGGAGGGAATTTCAGGAGATCCGTGAGTTGTGGCTAGTGGATGGAGGCAAGAAAAGTCTTCCACTGTGGTTTATATGAAGAAATACCTCTGAGAAGATTCTGAAGGTAAAATACTGATGGTGATGTTGATGGTGACGGTGGTGAGCAAAAGAGGAGGAGGAGAGGAAAATGATTTGACTTGATTCTATTCAGATACTGTATATATGAGTGTCTGAGCTGTGTGCGATCAGTATAGAAAACATATGTCCCAATTGTTTTGTTTGGTTGTTTGTTTCCAGAACAGTTTGATGTCAGAATTTCCATCCCATTGTCTTAATAATACAAAAAGATTCTACAATTCCACTAATTACAGGATAAAAACCATATCCTCTACATTGCCTCTTGACATGGAAATATTCCAAGAATTGCTTTTGTCAGACCACATACCTAGAATTTTTCTTTCGGTTCAGAAAATGCAGCCATCCTTTCACTTATAAAAAATGTGTGTGCAGAGGGGGTTCTATACTGGAGGAGACAGACAAAACCTAATTTATCTTCTGGTACCTATTTGTGATTTTTGTCATAAGAACAACGCAAGCCAGCCAAAGCCTCTGATCCATTTTCTAACCCTCAAACCCAAATGGATGGGAATTTGTGTTTATTTCTTTGTTTTTATTGTTGTTTCTTCTTAACATATTATGAGTATACAGTATATGAATGCTCTTTGCTTGACTTAGAGACTATAGATTTGATAAGAGTGACAAAAGATGACCACATTCTTATAACTTCAGAGCAGATGCTAATGATTTTGAGGATAATAAAAAAATTAGTTCATGGATCTGCCATTAACAAGGATTTCATTCTTTTCCATTCCCTCATCTTGTCCTTTGATACCAGGACAGAGGGTTCTTTGGCTCTGAGCTGATCCGCCCATAAAATGTCATCTGGAAATAGTGTCTTTCCTTTCCTGCTCTGGATGATGTGGCTTGATTCCAGCAAGGAACACATTTCTGAAAACTCCTACTAAGGACTTCTCTTGGTAGTGACACTGGTCAGCCCAGAGCAAGGGGTCTCTGTTTTAAGAACAGCCTGTGCCAATAACAGACTGGGTATCGCTATCCAGGGGCCCATAGTCAGGACTTGATAAAGAGGCCCACTGTATGGAAGTGCCCTTGGGAGGCAATTCATCTTAAAATCTCCTTGAACCTACTTACTGAGCAATGCCTGCTCAGACATCCAGAAAGGGTCAAGAATATTTCCCTTTAAAGAACCGAACTATAACAAAGACACTGCACCATATTTTCATTTGGTGACACATGAAGGCTGGATGCAGGGGGCAATGACGTGCCAGGCAAGTTTAAGAACCAGCTCTCCGGGGGAAAACAGCCTTGAGTTGTAGCCTTTGCCTCTTTCCGTGGTGTAAATACTCCCACATGGCCAATTTCCAGCTACCAACATGACCTCCTGGAACATGGAATTGGGAAGAGGTGCCTACAATTGGCCCTCACAAGCCAGGACCAGCTAGCTTCAGCACAGCACTGCTTTAGACTGTGAAATAGTAGATGGAGAGAACACAGAACTTGCAGACCAAAGACCTGGCTTAGATTCCAGATATGCTCTTTCTTAACTTAGATAAGCTACTTTTGGATCTTCTGTCAGTGCCTCTGAAAAACAGGAGCATGAGCACCTTCTAGCTAGACGTGAATCCTACAAGGACGCACACAAAGAAGTCTTCTCCGGCGTGAACAATGTTGTCTTCATCACCAACCAACTTGACAGGTGCGTGGACCACATCATGGGCTGCACAGACTTCTCATTTCACCCCACTGCACCTTTTAATGTGGTGATGCCATTATCCCCATTTTACAAATTAAAAATAGAATCTTGGATAGGTAAAGAAACCGCCTCATAAAAGAAACCAACCCATGTCTGCTTATCTATACAGCCGGTTCATTCCACCCCTCCTTGAGATGCTTCGTAACTTTGGTCTTTAAGCCAGAAAAATATTCATTATAAACAATTGAATAACTCCTTGGAATCCCGAAATTGGGACAGATTTCCTCAAGAGAGGGAAATGGCTGAGACCCCCGATGCTACACCAACTCAAATATCATCCTTTTATCTCTTCCATTGATTAAAGAGTGGCAGGCTGTCTACAAAAGAGATTCTGGCATGACCTGCATTCTCTGAACATGAGGTTAATTGCTCTCAGGGAGCTATGGAGACCAGTTAGCCATTTCATTGTTTATTGACATTTCACTCTTTAGGGAAGCAATGTCTAAAGGTCATGAATTTGGGGCTGCCAAGCCCTGGTTTCTTCCCCTATCTCTTCCGTTTACTAGTTGAGTGACCTTGGTTGAGTCACTTTCCTTTTCAAGGTATCAGAAGAACCTCATTTTAAACCAAGGACAGTCACAAATTCCTCATTGACTCTGTGTGTGTGTGTGAGAGAGAGAGAGAGAGGGAGAGACAGCAAGCTCAGATAATGAGTGTCGCCTCCTTGAGGGCAGAGACCGTGTCTATTAGACTTGCACCTTCAGCATTTGTTCAGCACTAATTTTGTCTCTGTTTGATAAATGAGTGATAAATCACCACCCATGGGACATTTAATGGATGGCAGTGATATTTACTCAACTCCCAAAGATCCTTTAAAAACCCTCTCAGACTTTTGGAACTTGACAGCTGTGCTGTTTTATAATTTCCAAATCACGATGAGGTACATATTTTAGTGTGAGCTTACTTTCAGTGTAAGAGAACCTCTTCAAAGCAACAACGACAAATAGCTAATAAACTGGGAATAAATAACATAAGACATCACAAATTGTATCCCTAATAATCTCTCATATATACGTCTGCTATGGATAATGCAAGATAACAATAATCCTTTGATTTAATTGGGCTCATGAGCGGTAGCATATGTATCATAATGGACCCATTGACATTGCTTTGCACCCAAGGAATCAAATTAATGCCTCCTCGCATATTAAGCACTATGTGGTCCTTTCTCCCTTGGAAGTGCACATGTGTTACTATTAGCATTAATGGGAGTCAGGTCTGGGCTTGGATGGTTAGGAAGAGATCCTTGGGGTGTAGTGGAGAGGCCAAACAATATCCTATTGATTTCACTGGGACTGTTTGTTCTTTGAAAAACCCTGCAATGGTTCCAGAGGCTATCTTTCCATGTCTGGCTGCAATGTTAATAGAAGTGTCTAGTAATAACAGTGTAATTGTATGTGTGAGGGTGCAATATTGACATATCCAGTATATCTTCTCCATCTTTGCCTCCGAACCACTGGGATGCACTCTACTAGGAACAATACAAGTGTTGCCATATCAGATGACCTCAGCCGCACGTTAGCGGTGCTCATAAATACTAATCTGGCCAATTCCATCTCGCTTGGCACCAGAAGGGCAGTTTCATTCTAGCTGCTTCAATCCTGGTTCTCAGAGAGTGAAGTATGAAAGCAGTGCTGATACAACTATCAGATCTAACACACTTTGCACCAACCTTTCCCAGGAGGGTTTAGAGTGCTGGGCTCCCCCATCAGAGGGCAGGGCAGGAAATGGAATCATCACACGTGGCACTGGGGTCCTCAGGAAGAGAAAGTCCAGACAGTGTGCTCTTCTTCCTTCTCCAGAGGGCAGGTTTTCTGTGTCCAGCAAGCCCATCATGTCTGCCCCACCACATGCATTATGCAGATCAACTTCTCCAACAAGCTTCTACTCATTGTCAGGCTGGAAACCCAGCCTTCCCAAGCCCTGAAGCCTGGAAGCTGAGTAGCACTAGGCAATTATCTGTTTTGCAGGAATACACTGATTTGACATTCTTAAGAAGTCACAGACGTCTGATTTCATAATATAATTTGTAGAAGTAAAAAAGGCAAGTTAAACATTTGCTTACACATATCATGTTTACATGTGTTCAAAGAACTTTCCAAAACTTTGCAGTCTCATCCAACTGCATCTTTTTTAAGCTCGCTTCGCTCTTGTAGGTTTGCAAACAAATTCCACAGCACATTCAACCGCAAATTGATTTACTTTTGGGGAAACTCCTTGAGTTTCACGACTTTCTTCTTGCTGTTTAACGTACACACAGATGCAAAAAAGAAAAAACAATCTCCTAACACAGGAACACAAATCTGGCATCCGGAGAAGTTGATTTTTTCATTTATTCTCAAAGTGAAGGGAAAGCAGCAATGGGTGCGATCCAGATTACCGAGGAGTGTGCAAATGACTTCTTGGGCCCTGCTGGCATTGTGACTGACAGCCACATCCGAGGGCAGGGTGAACGAGGGAGAGGGGAGCGTCTCCATGTGAGGGAAGACCACATTTCATTTAGCACATAACCTTCCGTCACTCAGTGAATGGCACCACCACCCTCTCAGCCGTTCAAGACCGGGAGGCATCTTCAACTCTGTTGTGTCCTGTACCTCCCATTGGATAATCAGTCCCTGAGTCCAAGCGCCGTTGACTAGAACTCTCTCTTGTCACTTGAACGTCCTCCTCTTGCTCATCCACATCCATACTGCCCCCTCACTTGGCACTTGGACTCCAGCGGTAGCCTCCTAAATGGTCTCGCTGTTGCCAGTCTCCTTCCATCCCATCCATGCTCCTCATTACTGTCAGAGGGAGAATTATAAACTGTACGCCTGCTCTCAGCGACATCCTTGTTAAACTTACAAAGACTCCCCTTCCTTCAGGATAAAGGGCGAACTCATTAGTATAACTTCGAAGGTCTTTCACGGCCAAGGCCCTTGTTTTCTTTAACAACCTCATCACCATGAGCCTGGGCTCTAAAGAAGTTCTGCATATATGTCATTCTGTGTATCCCACAGGGCCTTTGCACACACTATTCCTTTGATGAGGAATAGCTTCTTGCCTTTTTCACCTGGAAAACCTCTACTCATCTTTCAAAATTAGCTCAGACACTACTTCGAGAAATCATCCCCAAATCCCCGAGACAGGTTTGGGACTTTCTTCTCTCAGTCCCCAGCACCCTATACTTCTCTACCATAGTACCTGCCACCCTGTATGATTGCTTGCCTCTTTACTAGTGTTGATCTCAATAAATTTAATTTTCATGAGAGCCAGGATGTGTCTATCATGAGTTTGCAAGTTTGTGTCTCTTTCAAGACCATGTTTTGGTCACCTCTGTACATACAACAACAAAAACACACAGTACCTGGAATGTAGTGGTTACTGCATAAATGTTTTCACATAAATGCATAGATCTGTAATAAATGAATTAGATCATGAAAATGGACCAGTGTATAATAACTCAAAAGGCTATAGCTCAGACCCTTCTATCTGCCAAAGACCCCTCACAAAGTGACCCAAATTTATTGCAAAAGAGTCAGGCCACTGGATGCTGCAGACTTTGTGGATGGTAGGTAAGAAAATCATTAACTCAGGGGCCTGGAAAAAAAGAGGCATCATTGCCTCGGCTCCTAACCTTCAGACGTTACCCTTCCTTCTTATCTACCACCGCACCTGATGGCTTGACCCCTACAGATGCTGGACGGGGCCTCAGAGAAGGTGCGTGTGTAAGGAGAATGTTCGCTCCCGGAGGGGAGCTCACAGAAGAGCTGGGGAGGCGGGTAGCAGGGTGCTTCATTTTCCAACTGAACTGGTCCAGGGCTTATGTCACCCAGGGACCTCAAATGTGCTGAGCCAGCTTTCAAGACATTCCCCCACCCTACATCCTGCTCCATGAAAAGAGACGGGACAGCGACGTCTCTGATCCACTCCCTCCAGGTGTGCATCTCATTGCCTTTACACCATCTCCTGCAGTTTGGTGAAGATGCTGAAGGCAAGGTTTCTGACTAGAGGGCTCCATTGAAGGCAACATCAATGACAAGAAATTAAGGAGGCCGAAGTTTACCAACAAATATGACTTTCAATCTGTCTGACTTCTGTCCCCAAATAAAAGAGCATATGTCCAGCCTCGTGCCTTCCAAGGTTTTCAGTCTTGCTTTTGTTTCTTTGCTTTTGAAAAGTTTGTAAATAATCTAGCATCCGGGCCATAAAGGGTGACTCCAAAAGATCTTGTTAGTTTGCAACCTGGTTGGCAGCTGGCTGCCCCGGGCCGCCCTCATCTGCAGCCAGAGCTCCGCCATTAAGGCTTGGAAACCCGCAGCGTTAATAGGAACCAGGCAGGGAAAGTGAAGCTGAAACCAGGAATGTGTCGCGGAGGCTTCCAGCTCTGCTCAGCTGTGTGAGGCCTGGTTCAGTCACGCATTGCCGCAGCTCGGACTAGAGCGTGCCAGAGGAAGGTGTTGGCGAGGGGTGCTTGGGCTCAGGCTCCGGCGATTTCTGGTGCATCCATCCAAGCTGACGACTGCCAGAGACCCCTCCTTGGTTCCTGGGAGCCAATCTCTGGCCCTCCATTGACTCAGCCAGAATGTGAGCAATGGATTGGAGGTTTCCAGTCTATTCTTCAGACCAGTCCTCGCAGGGTGTTGGAGCATTGGGGGAGGGAGAAGGTTGGATGCAGTAGAGTGGGGATCCGGCAAAGGGCTCCAATCCTGCAGGCCGGCAGACCTAGAGGCGTGACTCATGGACCAGTATGAAGCGGGCCTGCACACTGACCTCCAGGGTAGTCACCCAATGGAACCATTGAAAGAAAATTAATCGGATGCTATCAATCTGCCATGGTAATTTTGAAAGCCTATGCAACTGCTCTTGGAAGAGAAAGTGTACAGAGAGGATGGCTTTCAGTAAGGCTGTGGCCTGATGCTTCCTCATCTGCTCCAACATTTGCTAGGAGGCATGAGCTACTATCCTGGCTCCGGTCCGCAACCCAAACGCATGCCACCTTGGAACTTCCACAGCCCCAAGGAGCTCAGTGTCACTGCCATTGCGAAGCACAACCTCTGACCTCCCTGTGGATCAGACAGCTCTTGCTGCAGTTGGGATGCCCATCACCGAAGCTCTGTGCTTCCAGGGCCAATACAACTGATCTGGTCAAGAGGTGTCAAAGTGGGTGGGATAGGGGCACTGGGGCAAGAGGGAAATCCTAATGCGCTCCGAATCATGACAAGCCCTAAGGACATGAGGGAAGTGGAGGCTGAGGATCGGGGGAGGGTTCAGGGTCTGGCAATATACATGACACTAGAACATGTTAAGTAAATGGTTAACCGGTAGCTCAATTTTCTACTTTTTATTTTGTGTCTTTTGTTTTTTCTTTGAGGAAGATTAGTCCTGAGCTAACCACTGCCAATCCTCCTCTGTTTGCTGAGGAAGACTGGCCCTGAGCTAACATCCATGCCCATCTTCCTCTACTTTATATGTGGGACGCCTACCACAGCGTGGCTTGCCAAGTGGTGCCATGTCTGCACCCTGGATCCAAACTGGCAAACCCTGGGCCGCCAAGAAGTGGAATGTGGGAACTTAACCATTGCGCCACCGGGCCGGCCCTCTTTGTGTCTTTTAAAGTTTGTTTTTCCACGGAAATCCTGACAGGTTTCATAAAGCAGAGTTGTCAACTGAGCTTCTGATAACATGCGCAGGAGGTGCCATCCTATTATCTGTGTGTGTGTATATTGTGTAAAATGTATATAAATGTGTGTTTTTTCTTATAATCATAAAAGAGAATTCATCCTCATCATTGAAAATTTGGAAAATACTGAATAGATAAAAATATGCAAATCATCTGTGATTACATCACTCAGAGATAAAAATTATTAACATCTTGATGTCCTCCATTCTTCCAGTAAATATTATTTTCATATTTGAGACCATCTTGAATAAACAATTTTATATCTAGCTTTTTTCAATTAATTTTGTATTATAGGTAGGTTTTATTTTCCCATTTCCTCAGGGATGTAATTCTCTCTTGGGTTAATTTTCACTTTGTTTCAAAAAGATAAATTTTCATTTTATTTGAGAGAGAAGAAGAACGAGCAGAATTCCTGAGTCATTTTTAGACACTTCAGAGGTTCATAGTTGCCCATTCTCCGCATTTCTACAGCCTATTGGTAGTTTGAACCAAAAAGAATAAAATCACCTGCCATCAATGCCCAAAGTAGAAGTCAATTCTATGAAAGGAAATCAGCTACACTGAGCGAAAGGCGAGTCTGACCCCTCCTTACAGAAGAGCCAGGTAAGACCCAGAGAGGCCAAAGAAAAAGTCAGATGCCACAAAGCATCTAGGAGACTGACCAGAATGGGCATGTTCTCTCTCCAAAGCCCTTCCCCCCATAACTCAGGTGGGAGATCCCCTGGGTGTTTAACTTCCCATTAGCTATTTTATTGTCTTGTGGATTTATTTATTCCAGCAGTATGGAAATCCACTGCAAGAGATGTTGTGTGATTTGGTATTTCTTAACCAAGTTAAAAACTTTCAGACCAGGCCTAGACAGAAGTTTGGTGAGATACTTTCAATTGGTCTTGCCAAAATGAGACGGGGGCATATTTTTTCTTTCTTGTTTTTGTGTGAGTTTTGGGAAAAGAGTATTTAAGGGGTGTAGAGTAGTGAAGTCAGAGGCAATTTAATTCTACTATGACTTCGAACTTTTCCTTCATTTTGCCAGAATAGATTTAAAAAATAAAACAAAATCAAAAAAGGCCTCTGCTTCCTTGAGCAGCCAATTTGCCAATTTGCAGATCTGCCCGTAGATGCGCAGATATATAACGGTTCATTTCATCCAGGAACACTTGGGAAAATTTTAAGTGATAATCTTTCATGAGCTCCTCCTTTGCACCATACACCATGCCAGACAAGGCAAATCCAAAATCTCGTTACATCCCAGACTTGCATCCAGGATCTTTGTAGCCTTGTATCAGTTAAAAAATGGGAAAAAGAGCTACAGCATTAATACATTTAGAAAGTGGACGTTACCATAAAGGATAGACAGCTAGGAAAGAAATATAAGGGAAGAAATAACTTCTATTTGGGGACATCAAGATAATCTCTCATATATCCTAAAGGATAATTATTAGACTAAGAGATGTTAGTGAGACAGATGTGGATTTGGGAGTCACTGCTTAGCTGGGTGACCTTGGACAAAGCCTTTCCTCTTGCAATGCCTCAGTGTCATTGTCTTTAAAATGAGGCCAGTGCCAGTTCCTGCCTGTGAGGCTGTTGTGAGAGGTAAATGTGACCATAAGCATCCTACCTGCATGCGTCAGATACTCAGTGAAGAGCAACCTAGAAAAACAGAAAGCTCTACTTATCATCTTAATCAATGAAGGATTCCATATGAAAGTAGCATATCTGATTCTATTTCACAATGTTCTTTTGACTCTCCCATAGGTGGCCACCCCAGTCCAGGCAGTGTGCCTAAAAATGAGGAAATCATTGCAGCATCTGTTTATTGAGCACCTACTTTGTGTCACTGTAGATATATTTCCTCTAACTTAACAACCCCTTATTCCCCTAGACAAACGAGGTGGCTGAGGTTTGAGAGGAGGGCTTGCCCACACTTACACATATAGCAGGGAAATGAGTTAGAATGGAAGCCAGGGCTAGCTGAAGTCCAGTTCCCCATGGTCTGGACACCATGCCATGCTGACCCTCATCCTGTCATTCACTGGACTGGTGAGAGGATTCAATGAGATGATGCATGTAAGGCAGCCAGCAGAGGATCAGCTGCTGCTTGTATCTATCCAGGTCTTCTTCCATTCAACAGTTACTGGGCATGATTAGCAGACATTTGGTCCTGTCCAAAATGTCCATTAGACATTTGGTTCATGCCAAAAGGTCCTTGATATTTGGTCCTGTCCAAAACCATTTGGCATGGACCGAATATCAAGGACCTTTTGGCATGGACCCAATGTGTCCATGGACGTTTTGGACAGGAACAAAAATGAACAGACATCAAGGATCTTTTGGGGAAGACCAAATGCATTATGGATGTTTTGGACAGAACCAATGGTCCTGCAAATAGCAAGGACATTTTGGCATAGACCAAATGTCAAGGATCTTTTGGCATGCACTAAATTTGGACCAAATGTCTTATGGACATTTTGGACAGGAGCAAATATCAAGGACATTTTGGCATGGACCAAATGTCTGATGGACATTTTGGAGAAGACCAAATGTTCTACAAGGACTGGGGCAGCTACTATGGGCCAGGATCTATAGTGGGCACTGGAGATCAGAATCAAATAAATCCCCATCATATTTTGAAGGATTCTGTAATCCAGAGGAGCGAAGGCCATGTAGACAGAAAATGAAGCACAGAATAATAAGGATTGGGAGATGGTGCTTAAAACGCACCCCCAGCACTTCCTCTTTTCTCCTGGTCTAGATTGCCCTCCTGCCTCTCACATCTCTTGTGAGATCTTTAGATAAAGCCATTAACTTTTATGTCCCATTTGTCCCTTTTCTTACAGCCTTCTCTGCTTACTTACATCCACAGGATTTACTTAAGTCCTTCTGCCAGAAAGCTGTCCTCTAGCCTGAGATTCTAACGAGAAACTACAGAGCCCACTCCTTAACCCTCACAAGCCACTTCTGTCCTTCAGTTCTTAGTCTTGGCTTGTATTTATGGTTTAAGATTATAAATCTCAATAGTTTCCACTTCTCCTAGCACAGTCATCAGCACACACTCGGCAGTTAGCAAGTGTGTTCGGATTTCCCAACTTGGAAACCTTTTAAAAGTGAATCAAAGAGGTGAAGACAACTCTGGGGAGCCAGGAGCTCGTGTTGCAGAGCGTGGCCAATCAGAACGCGTGGATCTGGAACAGCTTGTGTGCCTAAAGGGGTCACTGAGATGCGATTGATAAATGAGTGGGATCCAAGAGAGCCTGCAAGACTGCTGACGAACCTTATTCAGTCAGGAGAGGACGAGGGAGCCAAGGGCCAGCTTGCGCTGTGTTGGAAACAGGGTGCGTTCATGAACACAACCTCTCCAGGTTGGCAGATCAGCCTCACCGTTGGAATACAACACCGCGCAAACCAAACCAGGCAAAAAGTCGTCAACACCCTTCACTAATTCATGTGTGTGCTTTGCCAATTCACTCCCGGCATGAGGTTTCTTGTACCATCAGGTTGGCTTCTTGGTGAATCTTTGAGTGCTAATCTCAAGCAAGGGAGCAAACAGCTTTCTCATGCCAGTTAAACTATCCCTTCAGTCAAACAGAGAAACAGTTACTTTCCTCAGCCATGACTCCATTTGTTCTTTTTAAATTCAGACTCATGTTTTCACCCTCTCAGCACTGCCACATTTGATAGGGTGAGGACTGCAGACTTCTCTGTCAGCCCAAGCCCTAGGAAGCACAGAGATGCTCTACCAGCTCAGAGTCTTGCTGGGTTCTGCTTATGTTCCAGCCAAAGGAAAGGCCTAGGTTACTTTTGGTGCCTGGAGATCACAGAGTGCACAGCTGTGAATATGTGCACGAAGCTGGGGGGATGGTGTATATAGTCCCCTTGAAAATTTCCTCTTTGCAAAAATAAAGCCATAGGAAGGAGTGACTTTGTGCTCATTCACTTAGCACACTCTACTTCCATGTCTAGTGTGTGTCAGGGACCTTGTGGAGGGTTCATGACAAACGAATTTATAGGGTGGAGCCTCTGTCCTCAAGATACTCAGGCCGGCCTGCCAACCTGGGGATGACCATAATGAAAGCACATGCAGAAAAAGAGGGTTCTATGTGGTTCCGTGAGATGTGGAGTGGCCCAGGCTTTGGAGTCAGACAGAAACAGCGCCCCAAGCTCAGCTCTGCCCTAGTTTAGCTATTTTGTCCTTGGGTTTGGTTTTACTCTCAAAATCTTTCTGAGCTTGAGTTTTTGTTTTTCTGCTGTAAAATGTAATATTAGGTAAAGTTGCAAAGCGCTTAGCACCCAGCCCAGTACACAATGCCTGCTGAACGCAGGTGACATTTATCATGATCATCATTATTATTGTTGTTATTACTATCATCGTCAACCTCCTCCTCCTCCTCTGAACTTACTGGGTGAGAGAAGCCTATCGCAAAAGAGATAATCAAGCAAGGTTTTGAAAGACAGACAGGGATTGCCAAGGTGCCTGAAGGCAGAAATACATCCCAGAAAGAAGAGTTTGTGCCAAGACTCGGAGGGATGGGAGAGTTTTCAGGGATCAGCAACAGTTGAAATGACTGGAGTAAAGGAGGGCTTTCTGGATGAACTGTGGTCAAAGGTTTTGGTACACGAGCCTTTTGAAGAGCTGAGGAGCAGCCTGGTAGATGGTGATCAGACTGTGAGAGGCCTCAAACGGTATGATAAAGAGCATAAATACTACCCTGGAAATAAGTTACTGACAACACTGAACCACAGCTTAGCGTGGCAGTCAGAGCAGACTCTGAGTTGGAGGAGACTTGGAGATATTCATGTCTAGAGAGATCAGGAAGAAGAAAGTACCTAAAGCATAGAATTAGTACTTAAAGCAGCCAGCCAAAAGAGATGCAAGTTAGGTCCTTGAGGCTTACTTCCATGGGCCAGAAGACGGACTTCTTCCCCTTGCACCTTGAAAAGCCCTTTTCCTTCATTAGTTCATGAAACAATTGAAAAGTTACAATTTAGATTCATATTTGCAAAGGATTCTCTGGCTGCAGAACTGATTCTCAACATTCCTGGCAGATTTGAAATGTGCGTTCTCTCTCCTGAGGTCTCACTTTGGTGGCCACAAGCGGATGGATCACATAGAGCGAGGAAAATCTGCTTCCAGGATCTACTCCCTTCTAGCAAATGGCACCTTCAAGTCTAGATCTTTCAGAAACTTGAAAGAATTATCTGGGGGGAAGAAAAGAAAAAAAAAGGGAAAAAGTATACATCTCATTGAGTACTAATTTATCTGGTTCTTTTTGAAAGAGATTCTAATTTTAAAATGTGTGCCCCCTTTTCAGGAAGATTTTGTTTATTCCGAACTGGTACCAGGACTATAGAGATGAAACAAATGTCGTCTCTGCCCTTGGCTCTTGGTTTGGAATGCAGAACACAGGCATGAAAGTGCTAGAGTGAAGGTGACACAGCATCCAGAGTGGGAGCCCAGAGGAGCAGCTTCATCTGCCTGGGAGAGGAAGACAGAGCTTTTGTAGGAGGATGAAGACAAGCCCTCTATGCTAGAATGGTGGAGACACATTTGCCATATGGTGACCATATTTTCCAAATCAAAAATTGGGATAGATGATCTGACACAAGTTCTGTCAATGGGACAGAATATTTGAAATCAAGGCTGTCCGAGGAAACCCAGGACATATGGCCACCATAACGGATCATTACCGTGCATACAGGGGGCATGGTTTGATCAACAGAATAACCAAAGCCAGGATTCAGGCAGACAATTTACATTAATGCTTAGCTGCAGATGTGTGAGAACTGTATTGCCTGACCTTATCTGTCAGACCAGGCAAAGGCTAGGCTCCTAAGTAATTCATAGCCAGGCATGCCAGCATGTTAGAACGGCAGGCTGGGAAGACCCTTAGGGAGCACCTGGCTTAAACTTCACCTTGCCACACCAGTGGAGAAACTGAGGCTCATCCCTCAAAAGCATGCAGTTGTGATGGGATGGAGTTGGGGCTGCCTGTTGTCCGAAGCTCAGCTGGTAGTGTTCCTTGCGCTTCTTCACGGCTAGATTTGGGGATACACCAGAAATGCCAATGAATTATGAGAAACTGAAACACACCGGCCTTGGACCCACTAAGTTGACATTCAGCAGATTCCCCCTTACCAAACACCCAGGGCCCATATTTTATGGCCTTCCACTCAGGCCTCACCAGGATGTGGATTAGGCTCCCAAGCTGAATTCAAGAGTGCCAAGCCATTTAAGATGCAGAGGAGGTGGTTGTGACAAAAGCTGGCAATGCCAGAGGGTCCCAAGGACCTTAGTCCTCTCATGTTTTGCTAATAATTCTCCATTTGTGGTGAGGCTATAACAAAAAGAGAAGATACATAGCAAAAGGTAGGGTATTTATTTATGACCGCTCAGGAGTCAGAGTTCAGTCTCAGCCGGGAAAGTGGAAAATCAAAAGCCCGCATATCTTCTCCAAGATGGCACCAAGGAGAGATGGGAAGCTACTTGATAACTAAACCCATTGATCTCTAATTCCAAGTCTTTCCAACTCAGGAAGAAGCTGAGCTTCAGAAGAGCATACTGTCAAGAAATACCTAATACCTTCATAGCCCAAAGAAGGTAAGACACCTGCCCAGCATGTGGGGAGGGCAGAAAGAGAAGTGTTTTTTTTATCTGGGGCTGACAAATATCAGAACAGAACTCTGAGATTAAAATGCATGACAGAGGCTGTACCAGTGGTGTAGTGGTTAAGTTCACTGGCTCTGCTTTGATAGCCTGGGGTTCTTGGGTTTGGATCCCTGGTGCGAACCTACACACCACTCAACAAGCCATGCTGTGGTGGCAACCAACATACAAAATAGAGGAAGATTGGCACAGATGTTAGCTCAGCAACAATCTTCCTCACCACAAGAAAAAAACTGGATGACAAACATCCTCCTCCTAAGATGGGTCTGAGTTGGAAGAATAATTGAAAAGGATCAATAGCATTACCCATGCTTGGTCTACACGTCTCTTCCTCTGGAATTCCAGAACAATGCCACCTTGGGAATTCAGAGCTACTTGTGGGCATGTGGTCCGGGGAATTTTCTTTAATTTTCTCTTCTCTTTTTCTCTTTGCTTTGTTTTTCATTTCTCCCTATCTGGGCTAACATACAAAAATATCTCAAATTAATTATAAATTATTCTTTGCCTAGATGCTGTTAGGATCTGAGACACTCTTTCGATGTATTGATCATTCTTAGCCATCCATCCATACGTCCACCCATCCACCCATCTACCCATCCATCTCTCTTACCATCTGCCCAGCCAGGCATTTATCCCTTCAGCTCAGATCAGCAGGCATTTTCTGAATCACATGTAAGTGCCAAGGACCCATGCAATATACTCTAGCAACAAAGATAAATATGACCTAGACCATGAATTAGAGATATCACTCATAATCTAGGAGGCAGGTTTGTAGTTAAGTCTTGATAAATGCTATAAGGGCTTGATAAGTGCTTGATAAAGCAGTGCCTGGGGTGTATTCTGTTCAGTCTTTCAGTGGGCAGAAGTTGGCCATTTGCAGGTAGTGTGGGTGGGTAGGAAACACTAAGTTGGGGGTTGGTAAGGCAAAAGCACAGAGATAAGAAGAACTATCAATAGCTGGATGTTTCTAAAGCAAGAGGTGTGAGGTGGAGACTGACGGTGCCAAGACTGGAGAGCTAACGAGTGTCCAAGTCAGAGTGGGAACTACAAGACACCACCCATTCCAACAAGTGTGTTTTTCTAACCTGATCCCCTCACACACCCAGGGTGACCACCTGTCCTGGTCTGCCTGGGACAGAGGAGATTCCTAGCATGCAGGACTTTCACTTTCAAACTAGTGCAGTCCCAGCCCACCAGGGTGGATTGGTCATACCATATGCATCGATCCGTGCGGTGGTCAGAATGATGATCCATGGACGCCCAACCTGTGAATATGTTACCTTACGTGGCAAAGGGACTTTGCAGAAATAATTACATTAAGGATCTTGAGATGGGGAGATGATCCTGGACTACCCAGTTGGGCTCAGTATAATCACCAGGATCCTTAGAAGGGAAGGAAGAAGGAGAGTCAGAGTCAGAGGGGATGTGATGATGGAAGCAGAGATCAGAGTGATATGATTCTGGAAGGACCCCCAGCCAAGAAATGTGGGTGGTCTCTAGAGTCCTGAAAAGACAAGGAACAGATTCTCTTCCACAGCCTGCAGAAGGAGCACAGCCCTTCCGATATCTAGATTTTAGCCCTATAAGACCCATTGCAGACTCCTGACCTCCAAAACTTTAGAAGAATAAATGTTTGTTGTTTTAAGCCAGTGGGTTACGGCACTTTGTCACAGTAGCAATAGGGAACTAATAAACTTTGCTCCTCAAAAGGTACATCTAAGAGATAGGTGCTGGTGGTGGCTTGCTGCCTTTCCATTGCCATTGGGCAGACCCTGGTTTTTCCCGAAGTCCTATTACTATATAAAGTACAGAGAAGCAATGCGGGAAAGATCCAGAGCACACTGAAATGCAGTCCATTTGTTGATCATGCCGGCATGGCTGGAGTGCTGGGGCGGGAGTCAGGATGCTTCAGGCCACATCTGGTTCCGCCTTTCCTGCCTTTGGGAGCTTGGTCCACTTCCCTGGAAATTCTGGTTCCCACTTATCTCTAAGACAAACTAAATGATATAGAGTTATCACTTCAAATTTATAAACTTTTTGAGTGATCATGAATTCACAATGTATTTGTGGCTGAGCATGTATTTTCAAGGGAGAGGTGACATCACCTCCAAACAGGCTAAAATTGGTTCTCAGGAGAATGGGAAACTACTACTATTTCTATGTATAAAACTCAGGTATACAGATGGTACATAAATAGATGCATAGTACATCTGTAGTATTAACATTTCACGGGGCGGGGGGTGATCAAGCAAAAAATATCAAAAAATTCTCCTTAAGGGTGCTCTAATGAAAAATAGTGGTTGAGAACCACTTGTCTCGTGAATGCACATCACACATTGCTGTCCATTGAAGTGTTTTAAGTGGCACAGACAAGATGATAAAGCAGGGAAAGCTAGGGAAACTTCTGGAGTCAGACTGATATAGTTTAATAAGTTTAATTTGATTCTTCCACTTAGCTGCAAGGTCCTCACCACTCTGAGCTTGGTCTCTATCTGAGAGAAAAAAAATCCACCTCAAGTGGTTGTTGTTGGTATTTGATTAGAGAACATTGGTAGATGGTAGGTAGAAAGATAGATAGATATAGAATAGATTTATAGATACAGATATAGATATAGATACAGACACAGCCATAGCCACAACTTTAGTCATAGTCATAGCCATAGACACAGACACAGACACAGACACAGATATAGACAGAAATAGATATTTACATACAAGTGGACAGAGTACAGCCCACAATGATGGCTCTCCTTTTCCTTCTAAGCTTCTGCCCCTCACCAAATATCTCTTGCTTTCCCTCACCTCACCCCCACCGCCATATATTTTTGTCTGTAAAGTGAATCAACATATGGAAACCTCTAGCTTCATTTCAGTTCCTGATTAGCTGAGCCCAAAATATGTGTGTTGATGATTCCAGAGTCCAGGAAGCAGGCAGCACTGGAATAGGCCAGTTCCTTTGACCAACGATGACAGTGAGGCCTTCAGGGTGCCTTGCCCAAGCTCCCGCTGCTGATCTGTCACAGTGCTGCAACATGGTCGCAGGATCTTGAGCACCATCCAACAAGACATGGTCCAGATGTAGTAAGGAGCTGAGCGTTCAGTGTAGCAGGGCTGTTTGCCTAATATACTTGCTTCGTTACTGCTTTATCCACATAGACACTGCCTATGCCTCCAAAGACAGACTTTCTGCAGTACGCTAAGGAGTGATGGGAGAAATGACACTATATGGCTTGTTGCTGTTAGAATAAGGATACTAGGTCATGGCATAGTGGTCCCTTTATGAAGATCCACTGGGGAAAAATACATACCCAGACCCAATGTGGGGGTAGAAAGGCTTCTTAAGGACATTTTTTTCTCCTTTAATCTGGTGACCATTAAAGATTGCAGTTCATCATGTTTCCTTCTTTGCTCGGACTGTCAGGAAAGTCAGAACCAAATTTGTGTTACATCCCTAACATGTGTACAGGGTTTACTTGTGTTTTGTTTTATTTTTTCTTTATCTTTTCTGCCGCTCCTCTATCCTTCCCAGAATGCAGATGGGCTAACTTACTCTCTGGGCGACCAACACCAGTGCTTATTCCTAGCAGAAGGCTAGTGCCGTTCCCTCCGTTCTCCTCACTTCTGAACCCATCAAGGGTTGTAGACCTGCCTTTCCTCACCAAGGAGCAATATCACACTTAGATTGTGACCCCAGAAGACACGGCCCCAAAGAGACCTCTTGGACTTTGCTGATTAAGGTAACTTGACACCTACTTTCAAGGACTGACTATTCAAAGGTATTGGATAGAAAACGCTGGACTGAGCTCCAGAAATGAAAGCCAAGTTCTAAGTTCAGGCCAACAAACATATTTTGACCATTTCATCCAGGTGTTGTTGAAACTGAGCTCAGTGAACCCTCTAGTTTGAAGCCCACAGTCTGATTGGGTGGCTGGCAGCAACCAGTGTAATGGAGCCTTTTATGTGCCACGGTAGGAGGGGTTCAGTGGAGCTCTGGCAACACGGTGGAGGGGCACATCCCCATCCGGAGGGAATCAGGCAATGCTTCCTGGGGCTTCCTCCAGGCCTTTGAGCTGGATTTTAAAAGATAGGGCGTTAAAACTTGTGTCCACATAAAAACCTGCATACTGCTTTCTGTAGCTGCTTTATTGAAAATTCTAAAAGTAAGAAGTAACCAAGATGTCCTTCAATGGGTAAATGGATAAATAAACTGTGGTACATCCAGACAATGGAATATTGCTCAGCAATAAAAAAGAAATGAGCTCTCAAACTGTGGAAAGACATGGGGGAAACAAACACATATTACCAAGGGAAAGAAGTCAATCTGAAATGATTACCTACTGGATGATTCCAATGATATGACATTCTGGGACAGGCAAAACTGTGGAGACAGTGCAAATATTGGAGGTTGCCAAGAGTTTGGTGACAGGGAGTGAGAGATAGGAAAAAGAAAGACAGGCAGGATAAAAAGGTAGTGAGGAAGAAAGAACACTCTAGTTGTTGGTTATAGTAGGAATCAAGACATGATACTGTGAAAATGGAGAGCTGACTTCTGCCAGGACAGGTAATCTTGTGTTGTCAAAACTAAAATACAAAGGAGGAATGACGGAGGATGAGGCCAATGAGAAAGTGAACCAGACCACAGGAACCTGGATTTTGTCCTTAAGATAATGGGGAATGTTTAAAAGAATTTGAGTACAGAGGTGAAATGGATGCATTTATTGTCAGCTGCCCAAGAAACCGGATTTACTACAAACCCTCAACTTTAACTTCTTCCTCTGCTACTCTTCCTAGCACAGTCAGTAAAGAGGAACACGACCAAGCACGCTTATCAGATCTGTTCTGTGAGTAGATTTCACCAGAGCTGCCAGTGATTGTTGGGGCAGCCTAGACCCAGGGAGTGTAAGCCTCAATAAAGAAAGCTTGGCTCATTGAAACCAGAAGCATTTATCGTGAGCCCACAATGTGCTGGACAATTGCATGTTCTTTCTCTGTGTCTCTTTCACCGCACCCAAATGCCCTGCTCTCTCCACTTCTGCTTGAACTGCTTTCAGACTTGGCCTTGCACCTCTGCTTATCAGATCTAAACTCTGCCAGCCTCTGCCAACGAAGTTCCCCCCTGCAACACCTAATGCCATTTCAGTGAGGAAGAACTAACAGGCAGTACACTGATCACTAGGTCACTAGATCTATGTAGGCATCTGCATATGTGCATAATCTTAGAACAGTATAGATTCCTGCTACCCATCTGTGTTAGTTTCCTAGGCACAAGTACCACCAGGTGGGTGCCTTAAAATAAGAGAAACTTATTCTTTCACAGTCCAGGAGCCCAGAAGTCTGAAGTTAGGATGTCAGCAGGGTTGTTTCCTTCTGGAAGCTTAAGGGAGAAACCCTTCTACGCCTCTCTCTTAGCTTCCGGGGGCTGCTGGCAATCCGTGGTGCCCCTGGGCTGTGGCTGCTCTCCAATCTCTGCCTCCATCTTCACATGGCCTTCTCCTCTCTGCATCTCTTCCGTGTCTGTGGGTCTCACATCTCCATTTCCACCTCCGTTCTCGTACAAAGACACCAGTTACTGGATTAGGGCTCACTCTAAATCCGGAATGATCTCATCGTGAGATCTCAGCTGCAAAGACCCTATTTCCAAATAGGGCCACATTCACAGGTACTAGGGATTAGGATTGGTCATGTCCCTGTGGGGGACACAGTTTAACCCACTACACCATTGTATAGATGAGCCAGATGAGGTTCAGAGTGGTCAAGTGACTGGCCCCGGCACACAGCTAGTAAGTATAATAATCTAAGACTGGAGGCCAGCTCCTTTCATTACAAACCCAGGTCTCCGACATGATTATCTCTCACTTTGACGTTTGGTTTGGAGATGTGTGTATGGCATCCAGAGCCAAAGAGAACTGAGGACGCATTAGCCGGAACTCCTGGGGAAGAGGAGCATCTTTTCTCTTCTGTGGGAGTGTTGCAGTTATTTGTTGCTGCATAATGATTACTCTCAAAGTTATTGGCTAAACCAATGAATGTTTACTGTCTCACAGGTTCCGTGGGTCAGGAATCCAGGAGTGGCTTAGCTGGGCTTCTGTTTCAGGATGCTCACAGGCTGCCATCAAGGTGTTGGCTGAGCCTGCAATCATGTCAAGTCTTGGCTGGGGAAAGGTTCGCTTCCAGGCTCATGCATGAGCTTGTTGGAGGACTTAATTCCTCACAGGCTGGTAGAGTGAGGGCCTCAGTTCTTTGCTTGGTGTTGGCCAGAAGCCATCCATGGTTCCTTGTCACATGGGCCTCTCCAGAGGGCAGCTCACATCATCACAACTTGCTTATTCAGAGTAAGCAGGTGAGAAGAGCCAGAGAGAGTAAGGACAAGAGGAAAGTCTCTCTCTATCATAACCTAATCTTGGACATGACGTCTCAGTCATCAAGTCACTAAGTCCAGCCCATATTCAAGAGGAGGGGATTTCTCAAGGGCATGAACACCAAGAGGTAGAGATCTTTGTGACCCATCTTGGAGACTGGCTACCAGATGGAACCACTGAAATAGACCTTCACTTTCGTGTGAATGGAGAGATGGGAAGATGTAAGGAGTAGAACTAGGGCAGACATTTTGTTCTGGTGAAGGGAGAGCTAGGAGTTTCCCAGAAACCCCAGCATAAAGCCTGAGGATGGCATCAGCATCAAAGGTTGCAGAAAGAAGAGACTCAGAAGACTTGGTCCTTGGTGACATGACTGAACCTCTTGATCAAGCCTCACCTGAAGCCAGAGAACTCTGAACTGTTCCGATAACATTGAGTGAATACATTTAATTTACAAGAAGTCCTAACAGATGCATGAATCTGCATATAGATACAGTCAAAGTAGAGGAAAGAACTCCTTGAGTTTACTTGCCTCTTTAGAAAGGTTACTAAATATAAACCTGCTTCATCATTCATTATCATTTGCTAGCTAATGACCCACATCACTTTTGTGAACTGAGCTAGGGTGGCCATCAGCAGTCTCATGGCTGGGTTTCTAACTGCATTCATGTTCACTTTACCTGGAAGAACTCCTCCTGGTTTATCAGAAGCCCCAAAGTCAGGTAGCTGATTAGGTTAAGGACTGTCTACACCTGAGCACACAGCCAACCCCTCCCCACCCCCTCATCCCAAATCCCAAGGACTGTTTCTTTTGCTGTGTTCACAGCTGGGTTTTTAAAAAAATTAGTAATGAGATCTTGCCTCCAAATCCTTTTTCCCTGGTGAATTCACTGGGGGAATCAGCTGGTCTGAGAAGAGCTCATGTGGCCTGTGTTTTTCTACTGATGTTGAAATTCTACCATCTCCCTGCTCTGCCCTTCCACCTGCAACCACCCACACAGAGACAACTAACCATTAACCTGTCTTTTCCTGTTTCACTGAAGATTTTGTTAGCAACAGCTTTGGCCCCCAAGCTCTCTCTCCCTGCCTCAGGCTCCAAGCAGCACTGGCTTAGAGAAAGTCATACTGCAATTGTGGAGATGCATTTGTGCTGTGGTCTTTTCCACTTTTTAAGAATTAAATATTGTTGTCCAATCTTGATATGAGTTCCACTCTCCTTCCTCTGACCCAGTAAACAGTGTCTAACCTATAGGCTTCAAGTTAGTCTTCTGGCGACAATTACAGGTAATGGAACCACACCTTCTGCTTCAGGGACGTGCTCCCCTCCCAGGTGGACACTCAGCTCCCCCACAGCCTGCTCCATCTTGATCAGAGAGGTAAGAAATAACTATTCCCTAGAGATGCACCGTCTGACTCACAAGAAAACAAAAAAAAGGGTGGGGGGAATAACAGGAAGGGTGTGGATTTTGTTTTGTCTTCATTTTTTCTCACACTTTATTTGTAGAATTTTAATGACTAGAGAATAACTTTCCCTTTTACTTATCTACTTTCAAATTTTAGTGAATACTTCTGGCTATAATCATCTGCTTTCTATATTTAAAATGACTAGACACGTACAGTGTAAAGTCAATTGTATTTCAATGTGATGGTATCATATGGTGTCAAATGTTATGTAGGTGTGGAGTAATCAATAAGAGAATTCAGTTCTTATGAGCTGCAGTTAGCTCTTTAAATCAGAGGGGCATTGACAAAAGGAGGAATAGGGTTTATTGCTACCCTTCTAATATAAAAATCTATGATAGGTTGGTTCAGTTTTTCTGTTGTTTCTTTATCATCCAGGAAAATGGCTTAATCCTGTTCAGAGTGGTCATTGTAAGCAAGTTTGCTCATCTTTCAATGGATTTCCTCTTCTCTACACAGTGAATATTGAACGTGAGAAAAAGGTGTCTTGGTGCTCACTCAAGTCATTTAATTCTGGAAAGGTCACAGAAGATAAATACTGGAGGGCACCACTTCTAACACTCGTGGAAAATAGTGTGCTCCTCTCTCATGGATGTGGGTTCCTAAGAAGATTGCGAGCCTCAACTTCTAAAGTTACTGGTGCTTTTTAGTATGATGACAACAACTGTTGCTCTGGGTACCATTTTTAGGTGCTTTGCCAGGTGCTTCACCCACGTCCACCCTGCTCCTCACAGCATCGCTGCAAGGTGTGAGCCAGTACCCCCATTCCACACCAACTAGAGGAAACTCAAGTTCTGACAGATCATGTTACGTATGACAGTCTATAGGTAGTCAAGATATTAAGCCAAAAATGTCTGATACTTAAGCTTTTACTTTTCCCCCAGTTTATTACACTACTTTACTGTGTATTTCTTTCTTTCTTTTTAGAGTAGTTGCATCAAATCCTTTCATGTTCTATTAGCGGCAAAGCTCATTGGATTAAGAAAGGGAGCTGCTTGAACCTCCCATCTATTGCTGGAGCTTAGAGAGCGGCACGCATGGACCTTTTGAGACCAAGAGGCCCAGCCACAGATGATAACGGTCCAGGTGAGACCAGAAAGGGCAGCAAGTGAGGTGGCTAATGGACACACACCACCTGCCCTCGGGGACCCCATGGGGCCTGGAGGCTAGAAATTGTCAGCCAGGCTAAAAGAGCATTTTCAATCATCCCAGGGGAGAGCCATTTAGCCAGGACAATTAGGCCATTTAAACTGACCATATTTGTGTTAAAACCAAGGGAATTCCTGGTTCAGCCTACCCCGACTTTCTTATTCTCCCTGGGTGAAGAAGCTGATGAGGGAACACAGGAGTCTTCACTTAGCCTTGGTGACCAGAGAAGGTGTCTGAGGGGGTCCCTGAGAGTCCTGGGGACAGTCTACACTCGTGGGAGAAGGGGGATGTGGGAAAGGGTTCACAGGGCAGGCAAAAGTCATTGAACAGAAAATGATAAGGTTTTAATAAAGTTGAAGAAGGAAAGAGGAGGGTGAGAGAAAATCGTCAGCCACAGGATGGTGTAAAGCTTGCTTTGAAGAGGCAAGTCCTGGCTGCTCTGGTGACCCACCTGGCTGGGATGGAGAGGGGTGGGGTAAGGACAGTGGAGAAGAAAGCCTCTTATGGTGGCTGGAAGGGTGCCAAGGAGTTAGGGCAAAGACGCAGAGGGAGAGTTTTCTGGGAAGAGAGGCATAAGTCCTGGTATGGCGATCTCCTTAAATAAAAATTCAAAATTAGTTTAAAGTTACATTTGAATATAAATTTAAAGAAGAATGCCTTTATATGTTTTCAAGATGGCCTCTTTAGGTATTTCCATCTTCCAGTCTTCCGCGTGCCTCCATTCCTCCAACATAACAAACTCAAGCTGCTGCAGTGTTTGACTTTCAAAGCTTGTTAATCTGTTAATCAATGTCTCTGTAAATAACCATCCTCATTCCTCCAGTTCCCTCTGGGGTCTCATGCAGAAATGACTTCTTCTATTCTCTCTGCCTGCCCTATGTAGCTTTCACGACCCAGAAGGAATCACACCTCCTTCAGGAAGTCTTCCATCATGCTCCCACGTTCTTCTCATCTCCATCTCTCAGCTTTCTCCAGACACTAACAAAGTTGTATTCTACTTTCTACATAGACTCTCTTGTTTAATGTGTGTATGATAATCCCAGCTCTACTATGAGCTCTTGGGGAACAGTATTCTTGCTGTAGAATTCCTCTGATTCTCCAACAGAGCCTGAACACAGTGGGTCTGCTCATAACACTTGCCAGCTAGAGATATGGTTCCTCATGAACCATACATTCCTTATCTAGATTTCTGAAGGTAATTTAATTTCTTTACATAGCACTTACGAGTTTATAGAAAATTTCTGGATTCATTTCCACTTTTTCCTTCAAATCAGACTGAGGTTGTATTTTATACTCATTTCACAGATGAATAAATGGAGGCATAAGGGAATGGGCAAGGGTGAGCCCAATGAGCCACAGGAGAGTATGTGGACCAAAGGCTCTCTAATATCAAATATTGTGCTCCTGTTGCGTGAATATACAAGCCCTTATTTTGTCAAATTTTACTTTAAAAGCACATACAGCTGCACTTATCTAAGAACATTAACTGAAAATCCAGCACAGTGTGGAAGGACTGGCAACCACTGGGACTGAGTGAGGGTTGGAAAAGGGTGTGTTGTTTTGGTGGAGTGAGGCACAAATGCATTTCTCATCCTTTCTCTCCATTTAAGAAGTAAAATTGTGTAGCAAGTTATTGTGTTTCCCTCAAGTCAAGTTCAAGGTGTTGCAAAGATCTATTCGGGAAGGAACAGGGATGGTAGAGCCCCCTGTAATTTTTAAATCAAAAGGCATTGACTCTAAAATGTTCAAATGTGAAGACCGAAATAAGTGTTGGGAACGCAGTGCTGAGCGGAAACCTGGGAAGAATACTCAAGAGGAGAGTGACCGACAGTTGGCGCTCAAGTTTCAATGTAATTTACCAGTGCGGAAAGGACAATGGGATTTGAGTTGAACATGCTGAGCTGGAGGTGACAGCATTGTTGTGGTTATTGTGACTTTGTGGGGGAGGGAGAAGGGCTGTGAGTTCCTGAGCCAAAGGGGATCCTTTCTAGCTTTGTAGTTTCATGGAGACTGCGCCTGGCTGAAGTTGTGCAGCTTTGGGCTGTGTGGCATGAGAAAGACGTGTGCAGATTGGAAGGCATTCAGCCAAGGGATCCAGAAATAATTAAAAGAAGAGTAAGATTACTTTTCATGGGCAGATACAAAGACCAACTGTATGTACTTACCCTAAATGACAACAGAAGGAGACCAGAGAGATAATTGAAGGATCATGAAGATCAAAGGGCTAGAGGATTTGCTCTCTCTGGCACGAGAGTTTAGAATTGCAAAAACCAGAACAAATGTACGATGCTAAAATGCAGAAACACTGTTTAAAAAAATCTAAAAAATAGAGAAATTATTTTCCTAGGAAGAGCTCAGACTTGGGGGACAATTCAAAATCTAGTCTCAGAGACTGTCAAAAATGCATTTGGAAAGGAGGAACCTGTATGGTCAGTAAAAGAATGGCTTACAGGATCTGCCACAATAGTTCATCATTGCTTACTATGATAATGTGACAGAAACTAAACAGCTCTCTTCATGTTGATCAATCATGCATGCACTCTATAAGTTGAGCTTTGGGAATGGAAACAGGACCCCTAAGGTTCTTACAGTCATGATAGGATATAGAATATCTCTTTGGAAGCAGTTCTGGAATAAGTTTCAAATAGAACATGAGTATATTTCTGGAAGTAAGAACTCATGGATATCCAAGGAAAGACGACAAGAAATCAGATTGGTAGGCAAGAAGACCATTTTTTGGATCAAAATCTTGCCACATTAATTCTGTAGTTGATTGATCTCCAGAAAAAAGGAGGCCATCAATAATTTGTTCAAAAATGCATATTTCCATTTATTTCACACATTTATTCATGGTCCTGGGAATTTAAAGCTGGACAAGAGAGAAGAATCTCCTTAAGAAATAAACTGCATAATGATGTCTGAAGGTGGACTAAGAATTAAATAAGATTGGGAAGAGAGCAGTGTATGAGAAGGCTGAGGACCAGAGAAAACAGAGCCCAATGCAGGCATTAAGAGGAGTCCAACATGGCTGCAAGGCCCAGAGGTGCGAGACACGCAAACCCAGAGTAATTTAGAACCAGGGCAAAATTTTTGTGAACCATACAGAGGCCTTTGAACATTATCCAAAACCAGCAAAGGAACCATTGGAAAATCTCAAATAGAAAAATGATGTGATAAAACTCATGTTTTAGAGTAATCATCCTGGCTATTGGGTGGAGAATGGATGGGAAAGGTAAAATATTAGAGGCAGGGCAATGAATTAGGAATTTGTTGCAGAAACTCAGAAAAGAGACAATGGTGGCTTAGACTATGGGAGTGATGAAGAATGGTGGTGAGTTAGAGATTGAACAAATTGGAAAACTATTGAAAAGGAAGCACCCAGAGTGCTTGTTGCTTAGTTGAATAAGAAAGTTGATGTTCAGAGAGGAATCAGTAAAGATGTCTAGTTTCCCATTTGGACATTGAGCATGCAGTGATGCCATTAATCAGAGAACATCAAATAGAATAAGGATTTGGGGATCTGTAGGGAGATGAAGATGAAATCAGTTTGAAGGCTCTATGAAATATCCAAGTCTCAAGACAACCATCTCATATGTGAATGGAAAGATCTGGGGTATAAGGAGAAGCAGGACTGGAGATGCGGCTTTGGGAGACATCGGCATATGAGTGCTTAGTGCAACCCTGGGAGCAGATGAATTACCAAGTCATAAGTAAAGAATTATTATTATTCATTTTTTTTGCTGAGGTAGATTCTTCTTAAGCTAACATCTGGTACCAATCTTCTTTTTTGCTGAGGACGATTTTCTCTGAGTTAACATATGTGGCCAATCTTACTCTATTTTGTTTGAGTCTCCGCCATAGCATGGCCATTGATGAGTAGTGTAGGTCTGCACCTAGGGTGAACCTGTGAACTCTGGGCCAGTGAAGAGTGTGTGAACTTAACGACTATGCCACCAAGCCGGCCCCTAGATCATGATATTTTTAAATGACATATGGCAAACCTGGAGGATCATCAACAGCTAATGTCTAGTAGACAAAGAAGATCCTGAAAAGGAGACTGAGAAGAACATTTGGAGAGGCAAGAAGGAAACCAAGATCCAGTGGCATAGATGCTAAGACTCTATTATGGATCAAGCTTTGTTGATACAGAGAGGAATAAGACAAACTGCCCAGAGAAGTCAGGAAGACTTCTGAGAGAAGGGGACATTTGGGTTGTGTCTTGAAGGCTGAATAGGAATTTGCTGGAAAAGGAGAAGTCACATCATTCATGAGGGACTGAAAGTGCAAAGTCAGAGAGTTGTGACCCAGCATGACTTATTTATTAAAGAATGAGAAGCAATTGCATGTTGCACGACCAAAGGGTTTGTAGTCAAGAGCTGGCTGAGAGGATACGGGGCACACAGGGAGTTGGAGCAGAGCTTTAGTTTTTTCTTTCTAAAGGTGGGGACCCTTGGAGCTTTGTAGAGCTGAGGGACATGTGTCAAGATGATTTAGAATCATGTTTAGTAACTGCCCTGAAGACTACAGAGCTAAGCGGAGAGGAAACTTACTTAGGATAGAGAATCAACAGGCTTTAGACATTAATGTAGGAGATGCAGGGGCTGGGGCTGCCTGGAGCTGGGAATCACCAAAGATGTCTTGGTGCTTGTCTTGGGCATCTGGGTGGAGGATTCTGTTTTTCTGGGACGACAAGAAGGGGACAGTTTTACAAGTGGGCAGGGAATAGTCCAGTTAGGGCAATTCTGACCATTGCCACCTATTTAGCAATTTCCATAAACAAATAAAAAGCCACCAGGCAGTAGTTTTGGCAGGATGCCAGGAACTGAGAGATGATACAGGGCTGATCAAGCCCTGGTGATGACTTTCTGTTTGACTCCGTAAAGCTGGGTCAGAGACCCCAGACCATGGCCCCACCCCTGTCAGCATCATCAGTCTTTTCAGGGTCATTGGAAGCGAAGGTGGCTGCCTTTGACCGATCACCTCCTATGTTTTAGGAGTTTTGCCCATGTGATCAACCAGTGTTAATGCCAACACAGTGGAGTTACCCTCAGAAAGATTAAGTCACTTGCCCATGGTCGGAGTGCAAAAATGGCTGAGTTGAATTTCTAGCTCAACTCATTTTGGTTTCCAAGGGTCTCTTTCCTTCTCTACATCAGCACTCTCTTCGTTCACTGATCACATTTAGAATTGAGCAAATTATCTTGGGAAAACAGTTGGCTGACCCTACTACTTTCTGACTTTTTAGCTTGTTGAATTGCTATGGGCCAAAAGAGAGGCTAAATGTTAGTGGAGTGGGGTGGAGGGAACTAGTATGTTCATTACCAGTATGATGATTCCTACTGACACTGATGAAAACCTCATCGAGGTGGCTGGTGAGGCTTTGCTCTAATTACCTTTTATTTTTATCAGTAAATAAGCGCCTTTCCTTCTAGAAGCCCCCATAAAAAGCTAGGGGAGAAGTATCAATTGAGATGGGGCCATAGGCACTCTTCATCTCCCATCCCTCTGTTTTTATTGAGCACCTCCTCAGTAACAGATGGCATATGGCATCCTTCTCGCCACTCTCAAGGTGACAAGGCAGTTATGTCCCTATGTTATAGATAAGGAAAATGAGGCTTAAAGACTTTATATTTTCCAAGGTCATATCTCAATCTGAGTCTCCAGGGAAGTAAGTGTATACCTCTGAGTAACCATTTATACATTTGTCTCATCCATTATACTGTGGACAGTTGACAGAGAAAGCTAAGTCTTCCATCTCTGGATTTCCTCTGCTTTGTGGTGTTGGTGCACTGTTGGGTTCCACCCATGATGTCCGTCACTTTTGTTTAGTTTCCTCCTCCCAATTTTGTGTTGCATCCATTGTTCAATTTCAGTTGTCTCTTCTTCACAAAGAACGTATCACCATCAAGCCTGTTTTCGTGAATATAGAAACTAGAAATCTAAGAGTTTAAAAGAACTACCTCAGTTCACAAGACGTGTAAGTGGTAGACAGAGAATTAAACCTAAAACTTCTGATCCTTAATCCTAAGTGATGCATACATGTATTCTGCAGCTACCGAGATGAATAGGACCCCATATTGCCCTCAGGAAGTTTCTGGTCTCAGAGAAGTGATCTCAGAAAGTAAACTGAGGGATCTGCGTGCCCTTCTCTGTTGCTTGGAGCATGTCTGTGGGTTCCAGTCAAGGCATCTGCACTTTTGAATACAAGTAACTCCCTGCTCAGGGAGGAAAAGCAAATAGATCTGAGATACAGTTAAGCTATCAAGAGACTGACTGCCTCTTTGATGGTCAATGATTTCCAGCTTGTTTAATCTCTTTCCACCATCACAGTAAACAGAGGCTGCCAACCCAACCAGAGCTGGTCCAGGAGATCCTTGCACAGAGTGATGTCCTGGCCATGACACCACCAGGGAGTGGGCAGGAATTACACGGTGAAAAATGCCAGCATGGATTATTGCCATAATTACTTTCTGGAAAACAACAAATCTAATTCCCTGTAAAATGTCATTAGAATTTGCCAGGTCCTCTGACGGGGAAAATAAAATGCCCTTCCTATAAATTTCTCATGTTCTGCGGTTTCTAGAGAGATTCCGAAGACTCTGCAGAGAAAGACAATGCAGTGACACGAATTTGGAATTTATGTTAATTTCCCTGCTCCATCAAATGTCTGTGGACTCTTCTTAAACTGATGATAAACACAAAGCCCAGGCTGATTGTTTTTTATTATTTCTATGAGAATAATGGCTCTAAGGTCACCCAGCCTGTGTTCAGTCCTGCCACTTAAGGTCACAAAGCCCAGATATCATTGTCTCTAAAATGAGTCTAATCTTAGAATTTTCCTCAGGGGTTTGTCAGGGGCTTTATATAAGCTGCTCTAGGTTAACAGTCAGCCTTGTACCTGGCACAATAAGTGTTAGGGTTGAGATGATCATGATTGTAATAGGTGTACTGCTTCTCTTTTTCTTTAAGCTGGTGTGTTGCGACTGAGCTGTTTTACTTAAATGACTCTCTTTTCTTCTGTGTCATCAGTTCCTTACTAAATTGATTGACTTGCTGTGAGTCAAGAATATTCTTCAAAGGCAGTTTTGTGTCCCCATAAAGCCCGACAATGGCTCGGGAGTAATTTCCAGTGCTGGTTAAATGTCCATGGCCCTGAACTTTGTGGGGAGAAGATTGGCGAGTTGAACTATTGGATGCTGAAGTGTACAGCAAGAAGACTCAACTCCTTTCTTGTGATAATTGAAATCATTTCAATTCATTTCCTTCTTGGTTGGACAGAAACATGTTTTCAATAGTGAGCAAATCTTGAGGGAATCCATTGACCTGAGCAGTCATATAACGTGAGAAGTTAATGGACAAAAAATGATATTCATCTTCACTTTATAATAGCATTTTCTTCGGTGGCACCTAAACCTAGGGGCTGCCAGGGATGCTATCGGAGTAACAATGGATGACCTTTGTTGTATCTAACAATTACTGGATCTATGGTGAAATAAAATAAAAACCAACACAAGTTTTGACACTAAGATAATAAATTATAAATTATGGAAGTCGACGCCACTGAGGATCTTGTAAACAACAGGCTGGTCTCTTAGCAACAGACCAAGGAGAGCAGGTTGTTGATGGGAATGGAGCAGACAGGATTGTTTTGCGATGATTACTACGGAGGACCAGGAACAACATTTTAACACCTGCCTGAGGCCCCTTCTCTACCCAGCCCTTCTTTCTCCAGTGGCCAGCCCAGACCACGAGCCAAAAATTATCCCAGGACTTAAGAGCCTCTTTACCACCAACCCAGGTGCCCAGGCCCCATGGCGAGGACAAAAGTGATGGGCAGTAGGAGTCAGGGGCTGGAGTGAGGATGCTCTACATGCGAGAGAGAAAATTAGGAAGGGAGTGGGGGAATAAATACATACGTTCTCCTTTGACACTGCCTGAAATTATAACTCTAAAGAGGGGACTCCTCTTCTCCCTGCCCCCAACTCCCTTTGGCTTTTAAAATCTCACTTGGGTGGTTGTCATGAAGGAATTTAGACAAGACTTTGACAATGTGCCAAAATGGTTTATTTTTAAATGTTGTTCTCCAAAGCACCAGAATATTAAGTTGGAGCAAATGTTGCTTGGAAGAGTGGAGGGGTTGTGGTCACGCAGACATTGAAGGAAGGGTGGTGGGGTTTAAGGTTTGCAGACTTTAATTAACAGAAGCAGTTGGGCTAGAGGATTCGGTTGCCTGGAAGCATTTTTAAAAGTGTGTGTGTGTTTCTCAATTGCAGAGCATTTTCAGGGTTGCGGCGGAGAAAGAGGTTTTCTTTAATTAATTAGATGTTTCCCTCTAGCATCTTCCCTCAGTGGTTCAGACAATCACCTGCCCACACATTAGGAATGATATTCTACAAAGTTTCTTCCAGTAGAATTTTCCTAGAAAAGTCCTAGGATTCCTAGTGGCAAATGCCTGCTCTCTCTGTGGCAGAAGCAGCCCATTCTGCATTATCCAAACAACAAAGCAGGTGACGTGCCATACCGACTTAGGATACTAAGAAAATATCTGCCCCCTAATTGTGCAGGGGCCACATGACTTGAGCCCCCTCGATAGGACTGACTTCCTGCATTTCATTGTTTCATAACAAAAGTAGCTGGCTAAATTATGACAACTTTGGATTTATTTGGCATGTCATTTTCAACTTTTCATATGTATAAATTTACCATTCACAAAGGAAGAGAGAATTCTCTGCCATTCCCCAGGGCCTCATTTCTTTCCAGCCTCCTCTGATATCATGAAAGGTGGCTCGGTAACTTCCGCGGTTATTAGTGCCCATCCAGAGGTTTTCAAATATCTTTGTGCTTAGAAGCCGTCTGCTGGGATGAAATTCTATCTGGGATACTGCCCTGGGCCCAGTGAGGGGAGAGGGTGCCTGGGTTTGTAAGTCATCTGTCAAGGCCCCTGGGTATGAGTCCCTTCTCACATAAATCTCAAGTCCCCACAAAAGCTCCTACAATGAAGGTACCGTTACCCCATTCTGCAGATGGAGCCACGGAGGCCAGCAATGCCAGATAACGTGCTGCCAAGCTTAGTGCCAAAGATTCCGTTCCAGGACTGAGTGACTTTGGACTCCATGTCCTGTCCACCACAGTGGCCTGCTCTGGGGACAGGTCAATAGCAGGCTTCCTACATGACACAGTATTGCTTTTTCTTCCTTTTTTTTTTAATTACAGAAGAAATACATCATCATACATTATCACAAAAAATCAACAATACGTAAGACAAAAAGTTAAAAGGCAAAATCTCCGCCTATCCCCACTCTTAGCCCTAAAAATCATATTACTCACCCCTAAATATGTTAGCAGAACTTTTTAGAGCTGGATTTCCACTCTCTGGATGGGAGTGTTTCTTTACAGAAAGAATATGATCTTTTTCCTCTTTAATTTGTTTATAACTGGCACATTTTGAGGAAGTAAAAAATCACCCATGTCTTTGATGGGTTTTAGTTTCACGGATCTTGTCAATGTATTACGGAGAAGGCTGAACTCTTTGCATCACATTCTCCCTGACTCGCAGTCACAAGATGCACTTTTCCAGAGCCCACTAACCTTCAGTTCATGAAAGGTGGAGTCTGGATTCATAACTGAGCACGTAAGCAGTTCTAGTGAGTCCTGATCTTGCAAAATGAATTGTGCCCTTTCCCTGTTGGATCAGAAACCTGTATTTTCACAAGATTCCTTAAGTGATGCGCATGAGGATCCCTGAGCTGGGCTCAGCTTCTTCGGAGAGAAGACACAGAACAATCGACAAGCCATCGAGAAAAGCTCCGACTTGCAGTGGAGACTTCCGGAACCTAACAGAAACGCACCATTAGACAGCTGTCGGCTCAGACTCCAGCTGCTGAAAGAAAGTGGAGAATTGTGCCTCCTCTGAAGAGGCCGAATTTCAACTAACTTTCAGCAGGAGCTGTTGGGACCATTTCCCACCTGGCCCCTGAAGCCCTGACGAGCTCCAGGATGGCTCACTGATGCTGCCCGGCCGTGGGAGAGAACCGGGGCTCGGGCACAGGCAGAGAGCAAGACGGAGCCAGCTTCCGCTGCCGTCTCCTCTGGGGTGGCTGGGTCCCAGGTCCTGCTCACTGCCTTGCCCTGTGCAAGCTCATTTTAATGCAGCACCTCCAGGCTCCCTGGTCCCACAATGCAGTGCTCTGGCTGGCAGCAGTTCAGCTGCTCACTAAACACTTGGCTCCTTTTCAACACGGCTGCCAAGATTTGGCAACCAGAGAGTTTCAGGGAAGCAGCAGGCTGCTAAACCCTTTCACATTTTTAATTAGATCCACACACCCATGTCTTTGAGCTATCATAAATATACAGATGACATAGAGAGTATTATTCGGGGTTAAAAAAAAAAAAGGGAGCCAACTCTATACAATAGTGTATCTTACCTTACTAAAATAATTTACCTCTTGTTCGTTTGGGGCTAAAGAGGAAAAGAGAGGGTGGTGATATTTGCTTGAGTAAAACTGTATCTGATAGAGAATCCACCCAGGATCTGGGAAACACAGGTCTCAGGCCGCCTCGCTGTCATCCTGGGCTTTGAGAACATTACCAGAAGAGGGCATTCTTGGCAGCTGATCAGCCTCACACAACCCGGAACTCAGAGGGTGGAGTGTCTTAGGAGCTGCTGTGACAGCTGCCCCCTTTTCTTGATGCTAACCTTATAGGCCCACAGAGCCAGGAGGTTGGCTCCTCTGCCCTAAAAAGCCATCACTTTTACATTCAACGTGGCTGTAATATTTTTGTCACTTTATCTCCTTCTCTGTTTTGTCTTTGGGTATGCTTCACTGTAAAATAATTGCTGCTGCTCCTTATTTCTTCCAAACCTCTTGCCACAACCCAACACTCAGCTTCTTCCGCTCAGAACCATTCCTCCCTCTGCGCTCAGCTCCCGGGGGATTCTGCAGTGGGGACAGATGAGGAATTCAAATCTCCATCCAATCATCCTGGGTTCCAACTCCGGCTCTGCCACGTGGCTTTGGACACATGACGTCAAAGCACTTGGCTTGGGTTCCTTCATCTGAAAGATCCCGAAACAGTTCTCATAGATTGTCTATGGGCGTCAAATGACATCATATATGTGAGGCTCATAACACAGTCAGCCCCTAGCACTTAATCTTTATCATTATTGGGAATATGCATGATGGCACAGTAATTTTCAGAGGGTCAGCTGATAAATAATGAGGCAGTGATGGTTGGTTATTAGCATTCTTCGTTCCTGCGCTCTTTTCTCTTTTGTGGCAAAGCCCGCCCATGCTTCCTAGACAACCGACTCAAGTTTGATTAACTTGCTGTAAACTGAAGGTGAACAGGGTTTGACCTGGGCCTCTGCATTGGTATGCATGCCCTTAATTTTAAAGACATGTTAAAAAGGAAATGAAACACTTGAAATTCCAGGAAAGATGTCTCTCTGGTTGTCCCATCTGAGAACACAAAGTTTATAACTGGAACCATCGCAAGCATCAAACATAGAAGACGTCAAATGCACAGGCAAGGTTGCATCTTATGCTTGTCTCGACTCTTTGCACACCCCCAGTCCTGGCTGGAGAGTAACAGAGCCTATTGTGGAAAGTCGGCAGGATTTGGTCTTTTCCCTTGTCCTTCTTTGATTTAGTTTTTTCAAGCCCATGTGGCTTGAAAATAGACCATATTTACTGCAGCAACATCGTCTTTGTACTTTTCCTGCAAACAGGACAGCCAGACAAACATGGATGAGCAGGTCCAGTGAAATGGGCTGGAGAGAATTCGAGGCCCATTGTGTGCCTCTCAGCAGATGCAAAGGCTGACAACAGACAGGCACTGTGCCTTGGCATTCTCCTTTTCTCTGTCATCTCTTGCACTCTCCCCGTACCTCACCTCCTTGTTCCTCCACCCCACCAGCTACAGGGAACTTCCTTTAATTAAGGGAAGAGAAGGGATACAAGCTGTTCACACACACACACACAAATAATGAAAACAGAACCACTGCATGAGGAATGTTTCACCTGGAAAGGGAGAGAGTGGTGATGGCTGCCACAGCTGCAGACCGCAACGCTACATGGATCCCAGGTTGACTCTCAGCCATCTCCAAGGTCCTAATCAGGCCCGATGGGGAGAATACCCTGCTCATTATTAGTTACTTATACAAAAAGAAGCAGCTGATTTCCATGAGTGTAAACCAACGTATAATCTGGATAATGGCTTTTCTGGAGGAAAACGTGTCAGGCTGAAGTCAGTCCTGTTTTCTGAGATGTTGCTGGCTGCTATGCACATGTCATTCCCACCCTTGCATTGAGGGCACTGCCTCACCCTGACCCCTCTTGTGCCTTCTGTGTGGTGCGAGTGGTAGGGCGTGTGATTGAATGCATGCATTTAATGTATGCATTTAATGTATGTAAGGCTGTATTAGTCTGCTCCAGCTGCTATAACAAAGTATGGCAGACTGGGTGGCTTAGACAACAGACATTTATTTTCTAACAGTTCTGGAGTCTAGAAGACCAAGATCAAGGTTCTGCTGAGAACTCTCTTCCTGGCTGGTAGGTGCCCACCATCTTGCAATGTCCTCACGTGGCCTGTTCTTGGGTGCATGCACAAGGAGGGAGAGAGAGAGAGAGGTTGAGAGGGAAAGCTATTGAGAGGGAGAGAGAGCTAGCTCTCTGGAGTCTCCTCTTATAAGGATGCTAATTCTATAGTATCAGATCTCCACCCTTATGGCCTTATTTAACCTTAATTACTTCCTTAGTGGCCCCATTTCAAATTGCAGCCACACTGGGGGCTAGAGCTTTGACATATGAATTTGAGTGGGACACAATCAGCCTATAACAAAGGCACTTCACATACTTTCAGGAGGAGATGGAGTTAGATTGGGATTCTATGCTCACTCTGCCGCCTACAAGCTGTGTGGCCTTGTGCAAACCAACTAACATCTCTGAGACTTATTTTCCACATTTGAAAATGGGGATAAAAAATGCTCCCTGGAAGTGTGATTGTGAAGAATAGAAGAGGTAATGTATGCACAGTGCCTGGCCTAACAACATACTCAAAAGATGGAAGCAGCTGTGGTGGTTATTGGTACTTTTATTTATCATTTGATATTATGATTTATTAATATTCCCCAGCCATCCTTGTCCAAAATGCTGACTTAGACATCAGCATCACAAATGTTGTCTGTACCCCTGCTTGTGTGTCTTACGCTTCATCACCAATGCTCACCAGAGTCGCAGGGTAGCTAGAAGTATAACTGTATGCAACGGGGTCTTCCACGGGGTCCCGGGAAAACAAGAGGGCTCAGTTCCAGGAGTGATGCATCTCTACCGTCACTTTACTATCAGAGCATTTTGCATTAGTTATTGACACCCTTATGTATTAACAATCATGACCACCCTGTTTGAAACTCTTGAACGAAGCAAATACCCTGCAGGAAAAAGGAAATGTAATCATTTTCTAGAAGTCGAGTCTAAAGTTGAGGGATCCAAGGTCACACTGCCAAGAAGTGCGGGACCTAGATTCAAACAAACACCCAGACAGTTCCAAAGGCCACACTCTACACTTCGCAGTCCTGCCTCGGTCAGCACCCGCAACAGCAATCCTGCAAACAAAGCAGCCCAGTGTTTGCAACACGAAGTACATTTTCCCATGCTTACCGGTCTCAAGTTCGCGGGGTTCTGTTGGCTGGACTCGGTTCATCCGGACAGTTGTGCTCCACGCTGCATGGTGGCTGGATGTGGGTTTAGGTTTCAGATTGTGTTCACGTCCGCTCAATGTGTGTTTCTTCTGCGTCCTGGGCTAAAGGGGCGGTGTCCATCCCGGGCACCTTAGGACGCAAATCCAGAGGAGAGCAAGTACGTCTAAGCCATCTGATTGCATCACGTCCAGTGGCTCAGCCAGGCTGTGGCCAAGCCCTACATCAGGGAGTGAGGAAGGAAGCTACATGCACAGCCTTATGGGTGGGGTGGGAGAGAGTGATGTTTAGCTGAACAAGAATCCAAACTATTTAGAGGACCCTGCAAACCATGACAAACAGAAAACCAGAATAGCAACAACTGCTACCCCTCTGTTATCAGCAGGCTTGCACATCCCCTGTAAGGCCTTTCTGGTGGTTTACAGCCAGCATCCATTCTGACCGCTTGGTCAGTTCTGCTTGATCAGTGCCCAAGCTTTACAGGCTTCAAAATATTTTGACTATCACCCTTGATTATTAGTATCAAAAATGATGCCAGAAAACACTAACTTTCTAGGGCCTGTGACCACCAGCAAAATACTAAAAACAGAGCCTAGCCCCACTACTACTGTGAAGGGGACACAGGTTTCAGAGTCAAGGAAATAAGGATGAGAATCATGGCTCTGATGCTTCCTAAGTCTGACTTTGGGCAAGTGGCGTGGCCTCTCTGAGTCTCAGGTCTTTAGCGGGGATGCTTATGGGATGCTGTGAAATGAAAACTACTTTATCAGTCCAAGTCAGCTAACGCAGGGCCTAATTTAGACTGTGCAGTCACTAAGTGATTACTCTCTTCCTTTTGTTTTACTATTAGAATGAACCTTAAGGAATTGTCAAAAATAATCAAATTTTGGCAATTTCATGTAGCTCAAGCTAATAGATTATAAGACCCACAAGGGCAAATGTGGTGTTTTCTTTAACTCCAGCCCTGCCATCCTGACTATCTAGTAAGTGTTGAGGGTCGTAGCAGAACACCCGGCCCCAGTCTTAGTTTCATTGCAGTGGCCATGATGGAATGGTGAGATTTGGGGAGGTGCAGATGGAGGGAAGATAGACACGACTCAACTGTTTACCTGCTTGCTTCTACCATGATGGAAAGTGCTAAATGGAAGCAAGGGTGTAAGGATGGGATGGAGTTCTGCAGAGAGGAATGGGGCTGGGGGCCACAGGAGAAAACCCGTGCCCATTTCATGGTGTGGGAAGAAGATTATATGTTTTGGAATAAAGCAGATATGGAAGTTTTAATCTCAGTCTTCCAAAAACAAGTGGGAAATCTTGGGCAAGTCACTAAGTTCGCTGAGATTTTCATCTGTAAAAATGGGATAGTTCTACTCAGAATATTGCAGACCCCATGGAGACTGTCTAAATAACAACATCTAACGCAGAGCCCACATCCTGGGAGCGGCTCAGCCATCTCCATGACCCAACAGTGCCCAATTTTGGTCCAGGCCAAACCTGAGACTAGAACTGAGAGGGGGAAATACTAAATGAATGCAGCGCAATGGAATTCCAGGGTATCTATATTGTCCCAGTGCAGGCTTTACGACCACACCAGAGGGATTTCCCAGGAAGCAAGCCGGCATTGCCAGAGCATGCCATTTTAATTCCTCACACTGGTGCAGTAGCAGCTAGGAAGTTGTCTGCTGTCCTACCCCTTGGACACCACGTAAATAACACAAGTAAGATGTGGGCATGGGTGGTATCTGGGAAGATCTGGGAGAAAGTCAGATATGCAATGATGACTATTATTAGACATGAAAATTAATTCGTGTTATCCCTTTTAATCAAGGAATGAAAAGTCCCAAACAAAACTCAGAATCAAAAATAGATTCTCTAACATAGGCAGAAGATGGCAGGATTCTCATCATCTGCACCTTTAGACAGAGCAAAGCATTCAAAAAATATTTATTGAGACCTACTCTGTGCCAAGCAATGAGCCAGGCACAAGGGCCAGCAGGGTGAAACAGGCGAGTCTTCTTCCTCTTAGGAGCCTTAGTCATTGTTTGCACCTGAGCCGAGAGGAAGGACAGACCGATTCTATTGGGGTATTGTCTTCACCTGCAAAAGGAGGGCAAAGGAGGGATAGTGTGGTAGAGCAGGAATGCCAATACCCAATGAAAGGATGGCCAAAGCATGATGCCAACTAGATGTCTGTTAAATGTTCAGCAATTACTAACATTCATTAAGCTTCTACTGTGAGCCTATCATTGTTCTAGAAATTGCAGGCAGTAGAAAAATAATATAAAGTTCTCTTCTCTCCAGAGTTTAGAGTCTAGCTCAAAAGAACGGATTAACACGTATGCAAAAACCACAAAGAAGACAGGACAATATTGTCTTTATTTTCATTTTAAACATAGCCCACCTCTTTGGGCATCCATTGGGGAAAGTGTGAAGGACTCTCAAGGTTAAACACAAGTTAGACAGGGAATGGCCAGGAATGGAAGTTCAGTATCATGAAAGAAGGAAGGGAGAACAGTGTCACCTCAGCACCAGGGCTGATCATTTTAATTATCAAATTACTCCACCTCAGCACCAATTTGCTCCTGGGTTTCCTGGCAGTCAAGGCAAAGGGAAAATATGGTTGATTGTAAACTTGTGTTTTTATTTTTGTTTTGTTTTTAAGAAAAGAGGACACACACCAAATCCTCTGAGGAGAGCTAGTTAGCATCACTTACAAAGTCCAAAACACTAGCTTTGAGAATAAATGCATCCTGAATTTCATATGACTGTTTTCCATAATGACTCTCAATAAAACTCAAAGATGTAACAAAACACAACTCTATGGAGGTGACTTGGCAAGGGGTTAAATAAAGTGGTCCAAGTCAATAGCTTTCTAGGGATCCAACTTGATAAAAGAACTTAACTCAACATAGCAACTTCTATAAGTGGATAAATAACATGTGTTCACACAGTCTTCTTAAACTATCACTTCTCCGAGTATGGGTTGTGGTAAGAGTTGGACAGCAGACAATCTGAGATTATGCTCTCTTAGGGGGCCCAGAGAAATGGCAAGCTGTGTTGCTAATTGATGGAAAATCTGCACAATTTGGAAAGCAAGTAAGTGGGTGGTGTGTGTAAAAGTATATTACAAACCAATAGATTACACAATCAATCAATTAATTAACCCAATAGCTATTGACGGACCACCATCTTAGTCACTCCAATATCTGGGACATGGTCCTTGGTATTTAGTAAGTGCACAATGATGCCTCTTGTGTTAAATCCTTGGGAAAAGAGAGATGTTTAGTAGGCAGACCCCTAAAGAGCTTTACCTGCCTTTGGAGATCTCCGGTGGCTACCATTGTCCCAGCTTCACCCTCCTCGGGGCTGTCTCCCGCAATTCCGCCTAGACCATGGCACCCACTTAGGGTGCTTTGGGTGCGAGCAAGGATTTGGCAGACCAAATAAGTTCATGAGGGATAAGGAAGTTTCTTAGCAAAGGGCCTAGCGATGGAAGTCTGTTAAATTCTAGAAGTTACTGTGTTGCTTGTAGCTCAAGTTGGAGAGAAAAGAAGAAAGATCAAGCTCTCTGTCTTTCCGTGCCATCCTGAGGGGCTTCTTTACACACTTACATCGTCTCTCTGAAGGTGGCCCCTTTCCCTCAACGTCCCTGCTTGCAAAGTCTCTGGAAACATTTGACCTTTACGAGCTAGAGCAGGCGATGGCCAGCCGATTCCCTGAAGCTAGTTGGACCCCAGAGGATTCTGTTTAAGCACCTTGTACATCTTGTCGAGAAACCAAGTGATCATGGCCTTTGGGAAATTCTTTTTTGGGGGCATCCAAGCCTTCAGAATGTGGCTCTATGATCGTGTGCCCTTTGCTCTCACTCTGTGTAATGTAAGCTCTTTGCGAGGCTGAGCCGCTCTCCTCACTCTCCTACACACACTCTGGAGTCTCTTACTCACCCCAGCCTGGGAAGCTGGCTCGCCCTATGCTGATCTGTTGCCCTACCCTGGATCAGGGCTCAGCATGGCCTTTCTGGGCCTCAAGAGAGCATCCCCTTGGTCTCATTTCTCCATCCACCTAATGGATACTCCAGTAGCGCTTTTAACATTAAAAGCTGACCATGTTTCTGCATCAGCACCCACTGACGATCATCCAGGCAACTCTAGGGCCTGCGCCCTCTGTAATCTGCCCCACTGACCACCCTTCATCTCTCCCTGCATGCCCCAGCAACTGTTACTTGTTTTTTCTTTGTTTCTCTCTTTCTTTGTTTTGAGGAAGATTAGCCCTGAGCTAACATCTGCCACCAATCCTCTTCTTTTTGCTGAGGAAGACTGGCCCTGAGCTAACATCTGTGTCTATCTTCCTCTACTTTTATATGTGGGACACCTGCCACAGCATAGCTTGATACGCTGTGCAATGTCTGCACCTGGGATCAGAATTGGCAAACCCCGGGCCACTGAAGTGGAACATGAGAACTTAACCACTGCGCCACAGGGCCAGCCCTGGCTGTTCCTCATTTTGAATTGTTATTATGAATGTTGAATTGTTCTACAATTTCACCTCCCCCAACAGACCTTTCTTGATCACTTAACCTAAAACATCAAACAATGCTCCACCCCCATCACGCATTTTTATTTTTCTTTGTAACTGTTATCTCGACTTGAAATCACACTATCTGTTTGTTAATTGTCTGTCTTCTTTACTAGGACGTGAGCTCCAGGGGTCAAGGACTTTGTTTTGCCCTACACAGTGTTCCCAGAGCCTAGGACGGGGCCTGGTACATTGTGAATTCCCAGTGAAATGCGTGAATGAATGAATGAACACATTGCTACATATGCTATGCTATATTTTGTCTCTTTACTTTTGTTATTTGTTGTTGCTACTGTTCTCCTGCTTTTGTTCAAGTCATTACCCTCTGAAAGATAAAGCTCCTTTCTGACACATCATTGAGACCATCTCATGTTAAACTTTTAGTTAGATCTCAGGCACAGCTTGGTTCAGAAAGCTCTCCTAACCACCTGTGCAGGTGCCCCTTGTCTGAGAGTCCACAGTCCCCTGTGCTTATCTCTGGAGGTGACTTGCTTCACGGGCCTCTAACTCTGTCTGTATCATTAATCCCCTTAAGAGACATTCACTCCCTGAGGGCTTGCGTCTGCAGTCCTGGCATGGAGCACGGCACCCACTACATTGCTTTCTCAAACTTTCCATAGATTATGTAGTTGAGACCTCTCTATCCAGCTCCTGACAATGCATTAGACATCATCCTTTCAAAGCACCATCCTCACCTCCTGAGGTCCAGAGACGAGAAATAGCTTGCTTGTCATCACGGTGCTAAGTGTTGGTGGCTCATCCACTGGAATCCAGATCACTTTCCTCCCAGTCAAATATTCTCTCCCTGGCACTGTATACCCCTTTGGTTGATCCCTCATTGTTCCGCATTTAAATCCGATCATCCCACCTGGACAGCAAGCTCCTTCAAGACACAGATTGTCTTCTGCCTTTCTCGTGTGCATATAGGGGATGGAGCAGTGCCTTACATGTATTAAATACTCAATTAGTATGTGCTGGCTGAATTATTAATTCAACAGCAAACTGCCAGAGAGTTTTCTGCTTAAATGTATGAACATAAATATACACAAGGGAGTATATTTAGCCATTTTCTTGCCACTTTAAGTTTATATGCATTACATGTGTATTTCTATCAGCTTTATTGGTCCCCTGTAAGAAGGAGAAAGGGTACAAATCAATTCATCTATTAATTAAATCAATCAAGTTATATTAATTACCATCCTTTATTATGGAAACTTTCTTTTTTTTGTTTTGTTTTGTTTTTGTTTTTATTTTTTTATGTCAGGTACAGCAACATAGTTCCTCCCCTCTGTTTTACAAATGAGAGAGGCAGACCTCTAAAATATCACCCAAAGAGCACGGTCAACTGAGGAAGTGGAATAATGGGTCATCAACATTGGTCCCAACCAGAACCTTTGGGTTATCATCATTTTAAAGCTGAAACAAGATTCAGGATGATCTTGGTCAGAGGTCAACAAACTTCTGAGAGAAGGGCAGATAGGGAGTATTTTAGACTTTGTGGGCCACGCAATCTTCATCACAGCTACTCAATCCTGTTGTTGTAGAGTATAAGCTGCTATAGACAACACATACATGAATGACCATGCGTGTGTTCCAATGAAACTTTATTTATGGGCACTGGAATTTGAATTTCATATAATTTTCACCATGTATGATGAAATATTGTTCTTCCTTTGATTCTTTTATACACTTATGCAAAAAATATTGTTAGCTCACGTGCATACAAAAACAGGAGGTGGGCTGGATTTGCCCCGTGGGGTGCAGTTTGCTGACTCTTGATCCAGAAGTACTCTTGTCTCACCTTTAAACAACTGAGGAAATGGAGGAGAAAAGTCATACAGGGAAATCGCGGCCATGTTCCATCAACCCACATCTTCTGATTCCATCTCCAGGTTCCTGTCTGGTGCATGGGGCCTCTGTCACTTCTCTATCCTCCCCCTGCACACAGATGCACAGCTGGTAAATAGAAAATATATTTTTCCAGAATAACTGATGACAAAAATACCTTGCAAGTCAGAGCAGATTTCCAGATTGTTCTTTGAGATAAGCAAGATCCCCCAAAGGGTTCTGGGCACATGACTTCCACATCTTGTTAAGAAATCAAATGAGAAGCCCTCCATCCTACACCAAGGTAAGACCCTGCACGGGAGAGAGCTGTGAAACTCAGGCCAGAGCCCCAAGGATCTGATTGTCGTAAATCTCTATCCACAGTTTCTTTTAATGTGATGCAGCAAAATTTGAGCTCGAGGAGAAAAAGGAATATGAGGCTTCCATTGCATCGCAACTTGCTTCCCTGAGTAGAGTGACCTTAAAAGTCGTGTCCACACGGTAGGATAGATAGAGTGAGATATTATCCAAAGGTGCACAATAGAAGGAGTGACAGAAAACTTGGTTACCAGACTAGGTGATATTTTCATGCAATACTTAAAATATCAAAATTCATGCTAAAAAGCCAGAACAAACAAAATATTAAAATTTTAAGTGAAGTCAGATTCTAATCATGTAAATGAAAGATTAACCTCTCTTACTTTACCCTAAATTTCCCTGTAGATCCTGCCTTTATTGAAAAATTTAGACTTTTTGTTCATTGTGGATGTTTTTTACAATTTTGACTTTTGAGAATATTAGATTGTCAAGGAAATAACATACAGAATTTAAAGCTGGCAAAAGGAACCTTCCACAGTTTCTCATCATTTAAGAAGACACAAAAAGTACACTTGTTTGACACAATACTATAGAATCCAATTATGATCCATGAGCATTGATATCTGTTTTGCTGTCATTCCGTTAGGGTTTTTCAGCATCTTGTAGGAAAAATATACAAATGTGTCTACTCGAATTTAACACCATGCTAGTTATTTCTGTAAATTATAAAATGTTTGACTGTTAATATCTCTTTCATGAAGAGTTAGTGCTTATATTCATTCGCTGCCTTGAAATAATTCATGCTGAGGGAAAGCCAATGCTATACTAAGTGCATGATTACAGACCTTGTCATAAGCTCAAACGCCATGTCTGTTAAGAGACTGAGAAATCCTCGAAACACCAGCTGAGGCTGGAATGCAGAAGCTCGTGTATTTCACTACCAGCAGTGCTTACTACCTATTCTGCAAAAATAGAGCTTTTACAAAAACGTAAGTGTATTTTTTCCTTAGAATCTCTGAACATACCCTCAAAATGATACTAATACTTTCTCCCCTCTCTGCCAATAGAAAGCTCATTTACTTTTCAGAGTGTCCCACACAAGTGGCTGGTAATAAGTTGAGAAATTCCTAGAGAATTTTAATTCTGATCCTGCTTCTGAAGTGTCATCAAGCAGGACTCTTTGATGCTACATTCATCCTCGTCCCTTCTGGGGCCCCTCTTTAGCTTGCCACTGGCTAAATATCTCTACCATTACTGACCCCTTAACCTGAAACAAAGAAGACATCTAATATAACAAGGCAATCTCCTTCTCAGATCAATTGTGGACAGCCACAAACCTCTCTTTGATGTTCTTAGAGAAGAAGATGGAAGAGTGCATAATTAGTTGGTGTCTTAAAGTATGTGGTACTTCCCACTTTCTCTCATTCTTTTTGAGCTAAGGTTTGAATTGTTGAGTCAAAGAAGCCTTTGGCAGGAGGAGCTCTTATATGTTTCAGAGGTCAGAAGCCTGACCTTTTGCTGTGAAAGTGCCTGAAGGTGAAATTGAGCCAAGTTCAAAGGGAAGTCTAATTGACTGCTCTTGGTCTAACTTTCTTGAGAACTGGTGCCCTTGGAATATCAAACTTCTGCCTCAGGGTGTCCAGAGTGGCCCCCAAGAGATGGTCTTCAGAATGCTATGGGATGGTACCACTCTTTTGGGACAAGATGCTTTAGAGTCCTCCATGAGTCCAGCTCTTATTCCTTCCATAAGTATTTGTTGAGCACCTACTTACTGAGTGCTAACCACTGTTCTTCCATGGGAGCTGTGCTCAAGTTCTGTATTCATGGAACCAATGCTGCCTCACATTAGAAGCCATTTATTTTTCCCACCATGTTAGTACAAATCAAAAAATTTGTTTTTGCAGGAACAGTGGCAGATCACTTATATAAATTATTATTAGGGCCCCACCAAACAAAAAGATCCTCCCTTTATCCTACTCCCACTGAGTTTACTAAGACTCCCACTCCTACAAATGCTAAAATTTCCCTCTTTTCTGTTCTTCTCTCCCCTCGCTTCTGTTTCTGTGTTGAACATTCTGTCCTGTTTGCTCACTTTCAAGGGGCCAGGAGAGGGTATAGAATGTTCATTTCTTCTTCCCTTCAAAAAGTCCTAAAAGTAGACCAAAGAAAGCCACTGAGTGCTGTGACCCATGTTTCTCATTTTAATGTCAACATTGTTCTTCCATCAAGTAGATGATCAGAGATCTGGACAAAACAAATTTGATTAGGTTTTCCTACTTGACTCATAAAGACAAGGGGATTATCATGACTGCAAGATGGGATGGCTCCTGTGAGTCCACAGGATGCCACCTGCTGTCTCAGATAGACATCCATGCAAACTCCCCTAAATAGGGAGGGGCAGGAGGCTAGTGACACTGGTTGATACTGTGGTTGTTCTTTCAAACAACTCTAAGAAGTTCATCTCTCAGGACATAAGGCCTGTGGGCATCCTGGGCAGACATTCTCAAGGCCTATAGGAATCAACTTCTTCTTACGATAACTAAATGGACTATTTAGCGGCCGATGTATAGAACTGTCATCATTAAGCTCTGCCTGTTCTTTGCTCCTGGTCACCACATCTAGGCTGTCCTCTATGCAGCTGATGAAATTATCTTCCTGAACCACAAGCCAGATCAGCGTTATCCTCTCCCCAACCACAGAAGCCTTCAGTAGCTTTCCACTGCAGACCAAATGAAGTTCACAGTAATTAGTATAGCAGGAAAGACTCTCCATCATTTATATGTACACCTGGATGTCATGGCGCGAAGAGAGATGGGCTTTGAGGCTGCTAAGACTGGTGTTCAAATCTTAGTTCTGCCACTTAATGACTCTTCCACTTCGGGACTAAGCCTCAGTTTCCTCACCTCTGGGTGAAATGGGTATTAGAACCTCTATCTCCCAGCGCTGTTGTGAGGATTGAAAGACATGTAAAGTACTCAGGGCAATGCCTAGCACAAAGCAGGCACTCAATGAACATTACTACCTACAGTCGAGATTACACTAAGAATCCTTCTCTTCTCTCTGAGCTCCTCTGATTTCCAAACGTTATCTCTTATCACAGCCGTCCTCTTAGTCTGTGCTCCATTTGAGACCGTTCTCTCTCCCTTCCAGGAACACACTCTGCTAAATTCAGCCTTTCCACATGAGCACCTACTGTGCCTACTCCCTGAGTTTACCTCCTCTACCCCAACCTCACCCGTTCTCACAGTATCCACTCCATGAGGAAGTAATTTATCTATTTAGGTATATTTTTTCTCACATCTTGACTTGATTCCCATGAAACTTCTTGAGAATCAAAATATATATGGCCTTCAGCCTATTTTAATCACCTGCTGTTAGCTTACCACTAAATTGCAGGTCCTTAGAGGGTCAGCATTCTATCTTTCGTATCTCTGTGTTCTCCCAAGGTGCTGGTAAACAGTATCAGTCAGCTTTTACTAGCTCATGCTGGGGTAATGAACAGCCCCCAAATCTCAGGAGCTTATTACAATAAAAGTTTTTTTTTGTTCACATTTATGTTAGAAGTGGGTCAACAGCAGCACTCCTTCTGTCTTCTTTGTACTGAGATCCAGGCTGAAGGTGCAGTCCATCTCTGGCACTTGACCTTCTTGAGACAGAGGGAGAACACTGATGGCAGAACCATGCAAGGGTTCTCAGGACCTGTGCTGGGAAGCACATACGTCACTCCCACTTTTGTTTTATTGGCCAAAGTGCATCATGTGGTCAAACTTGATATCAATGGGATTGGGGAGCATATGGTCCCATGGGATAGGACATCCCAAAATCCATGGCAACAGGTAGGGACAGGGAAGAACAGCAAATATTTGAGCACATTATTACAGTTTACCACATTTATACATCAGTGGTGCCAGGGGATGCTATTCAAATGAAGGAAAGTTATATAATTTTAAATAATCTTCTGAAACCCATAATCTGATGGTGCTCAGGATATTTCTAAAGACATTGATCGCTAGTTACAAAATGTGTTCTTTATTAAGAACCACCAACGTGATTTCTCTTAGCTCTAAGTGCCCGAAGTAAGTGTTCTTCTACCCCACCCTCTCCTCAGTAAATCCTGTCCCTTTTTTCATTGACTGCTAGGAAGCTCAAGCCTAAATGTTGGCTCCCGTTAGTGAATTATTCATAAATTTATGGCAACTTTTCCAGAGTTGACCTCATGCTTGGCATCATCTTATTTTACTTTCATCCTTATTTACTCAGCTGTAATTTTATCATGCTGTATTTTCTATAAGCTACTTGAAAAATGTGAATTATAAACAAGTGAGCTTATCTTAGATATACCCTCTGAGACTGCTTGAAGCTTGTCTGCCCACTGGACTGCATTGTATTTTCGCTTAATGTTTTAGCTCTGCCTTTAAGGAATAAATGAAAACACATGTGCAAGACAAATCATTCCTTGTCCTTCCAAATACACCATGAACTGCCTGATCAAAGGGAAACAAGAAAAGCCACTTTTCCGACAGGGCCCCAGGGGTCCCTGAACCAAACCAGTCTCTCTGGGGCGGGGGAGGACAGATCCCCCAAGTCTGCTCTGGTTCCCCAAGGCGCCTGCCAGATCCAGCACCTTTGCCCTCCTCATCAAGGAGAGGAAACAGAGAGACCATCACTTATGCTTGGTGGGACTGTGGGAAACATCACAGAGAAACCCTGCACCCCAGGTGATGCCTCCTTCAGATATCAGGGAAGCAGAGAAGTTGCAAATAGCCAGTAGGTGTGTCTCTAAGTTGTGCCAGTTTGACTCTGTGGGCACGTGGCTGGTCTGCTGTCCACGTACAGGGTGAGAACAATGTCACTCTGTGTCTGAGGCTCCCAAAGTGGTCAGTCCACAATGCCAGTCTGACCATTTCACATACCTTTCAGAGCTGCAGGTGTGGCTCTCAGAGTGTTTAGGATTAATCACTAGGCTTGGTTTATGAGCCCCATGAGCTGGCTCATGCTGCTCCGCACTCTCCATCTCTTGCTATTCTCCTCCCTGCCCATTGCCAACCAGTATCATCAAAGTGTTTTTGATTCTCTGAATTTTGCAAGCTCTTGCTCAATCTCAAGCCTTTTCAGTTATGGTTTCCTTGGCCAGGAATGTGGCCTTTAAAATAAATGATTTCCTCTACCTTTAAAGTAATGATGATAGTAATAATAATAATTATAATAAGCCCTAGTTAAGTCTTATTCATCCCTCATAGTCAACACATCATTAGGGAGCTTTCCCTTTTACCCCTTAGGATGGGTTAGGTGCCGCCTCTCTTTGTGAACCCAAATGATGCCTCCGTCTATTATTATATTGTGTTCATAAGTCTGTTTTCTCAACTAGTATATGATTCCTTGAGGCCAAGGGTCATATCAAACTCATCTTTCCATCCCCAGCCACTAGCTCAGAGGTTGGTAATTTTGAGATGCAGAATAATTGTTTTCCAAATGAATGAGTGACTAAGTTAATCAGCCCCCAGCCAGTTATCACCGTTAAGTGAGTCACAAAGAACAAAACAGTGTGAAGACCGTCAGAGGGCACAGGAAGAGGAAACCGCTCTTTGCAGTGACAGTGTTCGTGCGACCTCAGGTCCAAGGTGAAGGAGATATTTCACTCAGTAAAATGTCCTCCAGGTCCATCCACGTTGTTGCAAACGCCAGGATTTCCTTTTCTTTAAGGCTGAATAATATTCCATTGTGTGTATATACCAGCTTTTCTCTATCCATTCTTCTGTGGATGGACATTTAGGTCGCTTCCGAGTCTTGGCTATTGTGAATGATGCTGCAGTGAACATGGCAGTGCAGGTACCTTCAAGATTCTAATTTTAATTCCTTTGGATATATACCCAGAAGCACGATTGCTGGATCATATGGTAGTTCTATTTTTAGTTTTTTGAGGAAACTCCATACTGTTTTCCATAAGGACAAATACTACATGATATTACTTATACGATGAATCTAAAATAGTCAAATTCATATCAGCAAAGAGTGGAACGGTGGTTGCCAGACTCGGGGGAGGAGAAAACAGGAAGGTATTAGTCAAAGGGTTCAAAGTTTCAGTTATGCAAGATGAATAAGTCCTAGAGAGCTATTGTAGATCACAGAACCTATAGTTAACAATGCCGTATTACATGCTTAAAACTCTGCTGAGGGTAGATCTTTCATTAAATGTTCTTATCAGAAATGATAGTAATAATAATAAATAAGAGGGCGGGTGGAAACATTTGGAGGTGATGGATAGGTTTATGGAATAGATTGTGGTAATGGTTTCACAGGTGTATGCTTATCTCCAAACTCATCAAGTCGCCTGCATTAATTATGGACAGCTTCATGTCTGTTTAAGCAAAGACGGTGGGGGAGAGAAGAAGGGTACGTCCTTCTTCAGAAGAGTTGGAGAGAGAAGAATGGGTTTGGCTTAGATTATGACCCTTCACGACGGAATTTGGCCTTGGGATGGCTACTGACCCAGGAAAATCTCCTGTTTCTCCCTTCAACGGACAGGGGTGCTGAGATGGCCTCACCCCATCAGCAAAGATATGATGGAACAGGGAACTGCATGGGCGTGTTTGTAAGGGAGAGAATCAATGAAAATGAAGAGTTTCACAAACATACTTAATCATCAGGCAAACTATTATTAATATTGCTACAGAAACTGTGTGGGGAGTCAAACAGGGACAATGAGGACAGTGGCAGAAGGCAAACGCAGAGACGGAGTATTTTTCCTGATAATAGAGCAAAAACAGAGAGAAAAGAGATGGGCTACAGACATACTGTCCAATATAAATATAATGAGAGACTCCTCTGTAGTTTTAAATTTTCTGTTTGCCACATTTTAAAAGAACGTAAAATGCAACAAGTGAAATTGTCTAATAATGTATTTTACTTAACCCAATTTATCCAAAATATTATTTCAATCTGCAAACTATATGAAATTATTCATGAGATATTTTCCCTTTTTGTCTGTATGCTAAGTATTCAAACTCCAATGTGTGTGTTACTCTTACAGCACATCTCAGTTCACATTGGACACATTTCAAATGATCTGCAGGCACACGTGGTTCATGGCCAGTGTCGGAGAGTGCAGGATTCAGGGGTGTGGTTTTGTGTTGTCCAGTATTTAGTGTGTAACTGACCTTGAGGGAATGTGGCGCAGTGCCCTTGATGGCAAGACACAGACCTTGGGGAGGCCACACGTAGAGGGGTGGAACTTCTGTTCTGGTGTCCTGGGGTTGGCATGAGAATGCTATGTGAGCACAGGTGAATCCTTTCCTCTCACAGTGTGAGGCCTAAAGCATTACCTGGAAAATTGAACCAGGTCCTGATGATTTCTTACCAGCGCCTCCACGTATCTCTCATGACCCTGACAACCACTCCAGAGTTGGAACTAATCATCCTCATGGATGGATGGAGACCCCGAGGCTCAGATATGTCAGATACGGTGTCAGCGCTATATTTACAACAGGCCCCAGAGTCAAGGGGTGAGGCCAGGTCTGTGACCAAACCCACTGGCTTGTGAGCAATGGTTAAGGGCCACCCTTCACTTGCTATTCTATGAAAAGCTACTGGAATTCTGAAGTGTGTCTATACTTAACAGATTTTGTTTGCTGAATTGCTACAAATGGCTATATTACCAAGTAGCTCACTTCTGTGCTGTGTGACTTCCTGCCTTCTCGACTCAAAACGTTACAGGCTGCCTTTCATCCTATTTAGGTTAAAACAGAAGCACCTTTCAAACATGGCTTTTTCCCTCCACCTCTCTCTTTTACTTAGGCTGATGTGGGCTTTTGGACAGTCATAGACAAGGCTCCTTGTCATTTTCTCCACATTTTCTGAAAAGAGAAAATGGGAAAAAAAATATCAAAACACTAGGCAGGTTGTTATTGTAGCATCAGAAATCTCACCAGGAGCTTGGTTAGGTCCCTGCCTCCACGGAATGCGGGAGCACGTCTCTAATGCATCGTGAAGATGCCAGACTCTCAGCGGGTCCTTCTTGTCTCTGCTCCACCCCTAGACAGCCCGTAATAACTTCTGCTGCCATCCTCAGACTACTGATGTTGAGAAAGCCCATCCACCAAGTCCCTGTTCCAAGCCAGGACCAAGAGGACAGCTTAACAGTATGAATATTCCTCTCATACTGACCAGGGTTCAAGACCCGGTTTCCCACTTAGCATGTGACTTTGGGAACATCTTTTATTCTGTCTTTGTCTCAGTTTTCTTTCCATAAGAGTTATATTAATAATAACGCTTCGTCCCAAGGCTGCTATATTTAGTGGAACTGTGCAAGGAAAGTACTAGCAGATACTGGCACATGAGGAATGCTCACTAAAGCCGAGTATTATGACCATCAAGGTAAGAGTAATACAGATGTTGTGGGTGTCCCAAGATACACCTTAAAGTCAAATGAAAATGCTTGTCATGTCCTCTCCAGAAGTGCCAACTTACCATAGATTAAAAAGAAACTGCTATTTTATTGAAAATGTCATGGGAAGATACAGAAATGTTTGTCATTGAACGTCATGTGGCAACACCATAAAACCTGCCTTTGAATCTTTTGTCCTCACCCCAGATTTCATCACCTAGTGTCTACTTCTCATTACCATTCTCTCCTTTACAATGGCCTTTGCAGGCTCCGCTTCTGCTCTGGCTCTCAGCTGTGTCCCCATTGGAGATAACAGAATGCCATCCAGTGTCACTCCACCTTGGAAAGTTGAAGGGCTACTCAAACACGACACACCAAGCTGCTTATCACGATTATTAATATGTGGCTCCTGCCCTCAAGGTGTTGAGAGTCTAGAGGGGAAGACAGACATGTAAAGAGGTGAGTGTCCAGGAGCAAGGACAGGGCTTTATGAAACAGACAGCAGAAGTCCAAATAAGGCATGGTTTTTGGAGCCTGAAGATGTCAGAGATCTTGATAGAGAAAGTGATCTCTGAGCCATTAAGTGATGGATGTGAAGGAATATTCCCAAGTGAAAAGGAAGGACATTCTAAACAAAACACGATATACCAGGGCATAGACTTGTGGAAGAGTGTGAAATGTTTGGGAAAACGCAAGTTGTTCCATACTGTTTATGAGCACTGTGTCCTCCCTGGGAGGGGAGGACTCGAGGTGGTGGAGGTGGGAGATGAAATTTAAAGGAAGACTTAGTTGGGCAGGGTAATGAATTTGAACTTGATCTTGAAGGTAATGAGAGGCTACTGAAGGATTTCAGGTTGAGGCACGGCATCATGGTCTTTATTTAAAAAGATAAATCTGGCTGCTATGTTGGGGAAGAAATGGTGAGATTAGAGGAAGAGTCATGAGTTTCTAAGCTATTTTGGTGATACAGGTAAGATACTGATGGGATGTCATTCATCTCAAAAGCCCAGTAAGTAAGAAGAGTGAGCTTGTGCAACTTCACCTGTAAGCAGAGAGATGAGGCTTAGCCACAGGAAGTTTCCATCCCAGCATCACAGCTGTGGGACACCAAGTGTGTTACCAAATGCCATGACAAGACAAGATGTCACCCAACAGACGAGGGTTTCTGTGATGGCTTGGATGTGGTCATCCCTCACGGGCCTCTTTGGGAGATGAGCAAGTGACATCCTGGGTTCCTTTTAGACACTGAAGTTATTCTCTCCCATGTAACCCTGACTCCCCTTAGGGCTCAGAATTCTCAACTTAGCCCAGTGATGTTGATAGTCATTGTTTCTCCGGGTTCGTTACTTCTGTTGTCCAGCTCTCTCCCCACTCCACTGAATGGGGTTTGGGGGAGAAATGCTGTACTTGACTTCTTTTGTGATTAGCAGCATCGGGTTCAAATTTATTAGTCCCAGGAGCAGAAGTCTAATGAGTTAAATGCCTTGATTTAATTAAGCCACCTAATGGTTTCAGCTTACATAAATTCTCACCTGATGAGTCCAGCATCTCTTAAATACATTGCCGCTGGCGCTTTGTAGGAAGAGAGCAAACTAGATGCGGGAAACATGAAGCAGAGCCTGGTCCCCAAGCCCTCAGCTCAGAGGTAGAGAAGAGAACAAATCTGTCCTATCTCAATACCTGAAGCTTTGATGGCTTCAAAAGGGAAAGTCTGCCATAGAGCATCAATGTCCCGAGGAGCTGGCTGCCTTCTGGGGTTGATAGAGTTATACCTTAGTGATCCATTACTCTGCTATCTGCAAACCTGTCTTATTCCCATAGAGGGATGTTGCAATATATTCAGGGGAGGAAGGATCCTGTGTACTCCAACAACTGCAGCATTCTGGCCACCAAGCTTTGTAAGTAGCATGGCTAATCTCCACAACAATGCTGAAAGGGGGAGCTGATTAATTTCCCAATTTAAAGCGAGGACTAGGAAGTTCAGAGAGTTGAGGTTATTTGCTGAGTTGCATGACTAGTATGTTCTAAATAAGAATTCGAACTCTAGTGCATTGATGTTTTTGACTACACACATAACTCTTCTTGTCTTGGCTTTCTCACTCCCAAGCTCAGGGAAAGAAAAAAATAGAAAAGCAATTACAGATAGACAAGCAGGCAGGAGCACTGGTGGCCATAGGCAAGGCCAGGAAGCGGAGAGGGCAGGAAACTATGTAAAGCAGATTTAAAAAGGATCCAGTGAGGGGCCATTCAGTAAACAAGACAAACAGAAATCCTCACTATGTTCTCTTTTACAAGAGTTTTTACTGGGTTTATAAGGATAGGCCTGAATTATGATAAAGGTGGGATTGTGTTCAGGGAGCTTACTTTGAAAAGACAGAAGACAAAATTGATATAGTTCATTCTAGGGAGTGATTGTTGTTGATTTGATCAAAAGTTATGACACAACATTTGAGGTTTCAAGGGAGAAAGCTCTGTGGCACAGTGTGTGTCATATAGCAAGTACCCAAGAGGAGAGTGTTAATTGAACTGATGAAGAATGAGCAATACAATAGCCGTAACCTAGGAATTATAGAGAAAGGAGCTCTGGGTAATTTTGACTCTGGAAGCTCTTTATTCATTACTGCCAAGTGGGTGAATAGCAGGCCATGTCTCCCTAAACTTGTTCTGAGGTCTCCATTCTTGATTTTCTTGAATCCAGAAGATCCTAGAGCACACTCGCTATATGTGATGGGATAGAGAGAATGCACTCCTGAGGAGGAATTCTCTTGTTCATTGAACATCTAAGAAAACCTTCTAGAGATGACACTGTGTTTGGAAACATGTTAACTGTCTTTTAGAGATGTCTCCAGGAAGACTTTGAGATGTGTCAATATGGAATGGAAAGCTTCAGCCCAAGCAAAAACTCTTGACCAATCCAACGTCAGTAAGTGGGACCTTTCTAGAAGTCTGTGGATAGAATTCAAAGGCAGAATGCCATTCAAGTGGCAGTCAGTGAGCGCACACCAAGTGCTTAATATGTGCGAGGCATGGTGTTTGCTCATGTGGGACCAAACGCAGGGCCACTGCAGTCAAGGTGCTCTGAGAGGTGTTGAGAGCCTGACAAGTAAGCTGGCAGTAAACCAAGTGGCCCCAAGAGGCAGGTGCAGTACTTTCTGTCACTTTAATACCACAGCTCTGCAAGTGAGGTCACCACCTCGCTTTTATAGACAAGGAAACTGAGGCTAGGAGAGATTATGCTACTTTCTCGGGTGTTCAAACTGCTAGGAAGCAACTGACAGTGATGGAAATAATCATGGTGGGAGAAATATCATATATATACGTATATGTACATATATTTATATCTGTAACTGTATCTGTATTTGTATATGTGTCTGTAACCAATACCATTCTCAAAGGGACTTTGGTTCCTTATCTCCCTGAAAGAAATGATAAGAACATTATAAGCATTTATATTGATTAAGATATTCTTGTCTCTGCTGCTGTATTATACCTTATTTCTGAAAATATGATTGCTTTATTCAGACAATATGCTAGTGACAAGGAAATATGTATGTTACCTCAAATTTGAGCCCATTCCCCAAGCCAGATCATTTTGGAAAGCTAAAAAGCCACCCTCATTTCCCATAAGCTCAGGACCTGTTCCCCCGTTCAGGTTCCTAGACACCCCACAGGCAGATCCCCTATCAAATGCTGACACTTAAAACTCTGATAGATTTTTTTCCTCCACATACCATCTGTTCATTAAAGTCAACATTTCATCTTCTTGTCCCAGAGAACCCCAGGCAATCCTCAAATTTTCCTGGACTGGAGGAAAAGCAGCCATAAATTTAGAGACCAAAGAGTATTCATCTTCTAGAAAGGAAAGAGGGAAGAAGGGAAGGAGGGAAGGAGGGACGGAAGGAAGGAAGGAAGAAAGAAAGATGGCAAAGCAGGCGTTCTCTAACTTCACATATAATGTAAACTCAGATTCAGGATTGATTTTGTAGAAGCTCTACCCCGTGTTTGCTATTTTGTGTGTGTCTTATTTGGGACAGATTATTAATTTCTGTTCTCTGATAAGGTCGTCTCCATTGTGGAACTGTAGGGAGGAGTTGTGATACTATTTGGCATGATTCCTGCCTTTTCTTCTTCTTTCTATCATTTTTTGGTGCGAACATTCAGAAACGGAGCATTGGCTTCCTTCAGCATTTCCACATGTATTTTTCTTAGAGAGGCTTTATTTAGTTGGAAAAGTGAGTAATGCATTTTTATCCTTTGTAGAAGGAAGCTAGGCTAGGGGAATCACAGATAAACACATATATTTAGTTACTGCTAAAATCTGTGAATCTCGCAACATCTTCTCTCCTCTCTCCCTCCCCACACTGAAATATACAAACTACCATCCTGCAACAGAAAATATAACTGATCCTCTTGTTGATTCCAGGGACCATTTTCCTACTGAGGGACTGACCATTTTTCTAGGTGGGGGCACAGAGCTATATGAAGAAACGGAAGAGGAGTGCACTTGGGGGATTAATCATTATTGAGTCAGGTTGTCGTCTGACTTCCATGATTATTGTTTTTCACATTCACCACGTGCTTTCCTGGAAGGAGATAAGAACAAAACTTAAATAGCAAGGTAGGAAAATGGCAAGAGCAGATTTTGTTTTTAATCTAGGTGACATTTCAATAATGACAGAGTGTACAACAGTCAGGATATTAAAGTCTTATTTCCCAGGCAAATCAGAGCAATGCATCTTATCTACAGAAATCCAAGCAGGGGAGCTAAGAGAAATGGCTTATCTATCTATCTATCTATCTATCTATCTATCTATCTATCTGTCTGTCTATCTATTTATTTAGGCCAGGGCGTATTAGCATTCTGAGGAAAGATATCTAGAACTCTCCATGAATGAAAGGGGCCAGAAATCGATGGCCTATAGGCCAGGAAGTTTACATAGATGAAGCCGTGGTTCACGTGGACTTTGAGCAAAGCTATGGATCCATTCCAGGTCAAAAGGAGTCAGCCACTAGATACTCAGCTCTTGTCAATGGTACTATTAGGAATTCATGGGATTCCAGACTGCACAGCTCTTTCAATTCTTTAAGATATTTTAAATGTAGGCTCCTAAAAAAGCCAAAAACAACACTTTGAAGGTCAACCAAAATCTTTGCGTGGGCCCAGCAGTAGTCACAGCCAGCCATTTGGGAGCTCTGCTCAGATAATGATAACCATTTTTATCAACAAATATATAGAGCCAATCACTTTGTGACAAATTGTCATGTCTCTTACTCACCTTGGGAAGCAGGACAGAGGGCTGTATGGATATTTAGACTTGAGAGTAAGGTAGACTCTATGTGACATTAAGGCCTTTGCATCTCACTGAGTGACTTTTACTTATCTCCTTGTGCTTCTCTGGTGAGGAAAATCAGAATGAAGATACCACCTATGTCTTCAGGTTGTGTTAGGGGCTACAGGTGATGATGCATGCCAAGTGTTTGGCAGAGGATGTAAGACAAAATCTGCACTCAGTCGACATTAGCTGTTACCATTATGATTGTGGTGGTGGCCATTTAGAATAGAAGGAGGATTTACCCATTTTACCTTCTATGAAAATGAGACTTGGCTGTAAGCTCCATGGTCTATTCCAATAATTAAAGCCAATGATATGATCTAACTTCTCTGTTAGTCATGACTGCACAGCACACATACCCACATATACACACAAATAGACACACACATCAACACTATCACACTTTTTGGAAATTAGTTCTAATTCATTCAGAACCCTATTGAGTGTGGTTTTTGTTTTAGCATGTGATTATTTCCCCTTAAATAATTAGTCCAGATAAATCGAGATCATAATGTTTTGGAAATAAGAATTCTCCCACAGTCACCACCTTTTTCTTTAGCACTTGCTACTAAGTGGCCATGGATTTCAGCATTTTTTAAATGAAAAGAATCTCGTATATTGTTTTGCCCAATCTCCTATTCTTACAAATAGGGAAACTGAGATCCATAGAGGCCAAAATTCCTGAAGCAAATAGTGAAGTCAAATGCCTTCCAATATTAACAGATATTTTTGTGCTACTTTTTAAATTCATAAGTATTATCTTTGAAAACTTTTTAATCATCTATAAAGGAAATCATGAAATTGCTGTATTCTATCACAACAGCTTGGCCTGATTGCTGTGTGATCAAGAGGAAGTCCATCCATCTCTCTGAGTTTCTTATCTGGTAATTAAGGGTTGGGATCGAAACCTCTCCCAGTTCTGAAATACCTTGGTTTTCACCACCATCAACTGTATTTTGTATTAACATGGATTACAATTCCTTTGACCATGATGACCAAGTGATTTATCAGAGTGGGCTGCTCGTCAAACTGTTGTCAAGGTTCGTTTGCCCAGATGAGCAGCCTTAGATATTTTCATTGTGTAAAGTCATCTGCTTTTCCTTCCAACCTTCCTCATCTTAGTATTTTTCCTAAATGATTTCCCATTTCTCCAAGAAGCTGAAGCTCATCTAGAATGTCAGGAAAAGCTCCAAGAAAGTTCTGCATAGAGTGATTAAAAGCCTAAAATCTGAGAATAGTGTTTTCTGTGGAAGGGGACACAGATTGGTCCAGATTTTTGTAGCGAAGGACTCAGTCCTACATATAAACAAATAGTGCACATACGCATTGGCAGGCACACACGTACACACACACATCCCAATCCACTATCTTTAAGGCCCAGCTCAGATACCAACGCCATCTCCTCCATGCTTCCTTCCTGGCTGGTCCACCTAGAAGCTGCTTCTCCCTCCACACTTTCCCAGTTCTTTGCTTTTCTCTTCAACCTGGATCAGTTTCTATCTTGGTATGTAGTTCATTAGAAAGTAGCATGGCATAAGTAATAGATTGTGGACATTGCCTCACACTGACCTGGTTTAAATCATGGTTTTGTCATTTAGTGTGACATTGGACACTTAGTGACCCTAAGGAAATTTAGGGTTCTCACCATAAAAATGGGCATGATAATGTTTGTCTTTCAGAGATTTTTGTAAAGATTAAATGTTAAAAGTACCCAACACATCACAGTTTCCAAATAAAGTTATTTTACATTCATATTCACCTTTTATATATGTTCCATCATCCCTACCAAAGTGTAGGCTCTTTGATGAAATCTATGCAATATTCATCTCTAATCCCTACAATACTATGTTGTGGAGAATAAGAGAAATATTCCATAAATGTTTGTTGAATGAATATGTAACTATATTGGCATTCATTTCTAATTTCATGTTCACTACCTTTAGAATCAAATTGAGGTTTCAAAGTTCTATCCGCCACTATCTGTGATGTGGATAGTAAAATAAATTGAATGTAAAAATATGGGAAAATTAGGCAGAAGGCCCAATGTTACTTGAGAATGAAATGAATCATATCAAATTTTCAAGACTCTACCCATGAATTACCTGTGTTGCGAGTAGTAAAATAAATTGAATGTTAAATTATGGGAAAATTAGGAAAAAGGCCTGCTAGAGCTTAGTAATGAAAGTGGATCCTTTTGTACGTGAGCATATAAATGACGGCTACACCTGAATAACGCATGTTGTTTGCTTTTTTAGTTGTGTTTTTCTTAACCTCTCTCTCAACATTTTATTGGATTCTTGAAAGTCATTCTTTGTGCATTCAAAACATCTGCTGCTTTGGGGTTCAAGCTGTGCATTAGGGTTCCAAGAATTTGCAGGGAAATTTCAAAGCACATCTCCCGTCTGAATAACGCGGTAGGAAAGGCAGTAGAAGCTGCTCTTTTATGAGAGTGCTTAGAGCTGTCTTGAAACGTTTGAAACCCACTTTCTTTACAATTGCCTTGTCTTGCTATTTCCTACCAAACTACATTTTGCTATTTACATCTCTTTAAGGGACACTACAGTCCAGTTGACCCAAAGGACCCAAAGTAGACAATTCAGGTCTCTTAATTTTAAGCCTAGTTGCTTTTGTTTTCCGACTGTGGACCACCCACTGCAGTGGTTGGAATTGTCTGACTGTCTATGAAGTCATCACGTCCATCCAACTCATGTCTCATCACGCTTGGAGACAGGAATGGACGCGCCTTCACGACTCATCGTCCTGAGCCTCTTGCCCCAACCCAATCCCCACGTCCTCTTTGTAGTGTGTGCCCGCTTGGCTCTTGATCTTTGTGCCCCTCCTGATTACTCATTTCCCGATAAACCTCAACAACACTTTGACTCTCCTCCTTGTCTTTAATATAAATCCGCTATCTATTTATAGCTGTCTCAGTCTGACCTGGAAAACCTCATCCCCTGCTCCCCCAAGCAAACTTCCAACTTCACCCAGAGCCTCTCGACCTTGTCCTGGTGGTTCATCCCAAGTCTTCACAGCAGGAACCCGAGAGAAATTCAGAGCTTCCTTTAAATTATATTACTCATGGTGCACATAAAATAACATAACTTGCATTAAAATAAATCTCAGGGTTGATTTGGAATATTTTATGCATCATTTGCAAGTGATAAAAATTTGGGAAATTTTCTTCCTTCCATTTCATGGTCATACTATTCAATCGGACATTGACAGGGGTGCACTGCAAGGTGTCTTCGTGGGGAAAAGCACAAAACAAACACACACCGCTGATCAAGTGAAGGGCTTGAGTGTTTAATTCTAGCACCAGCCTTTTCGCTACGCAGTTCTAACATTGGGCAATGCATAGTGTTGAGAAGTCCTTGTCCACACTACATACTTAAGACATTCTAGTTTTCCTTCTCAACTAAATCCCCACTAAGGCATGAAGATTTTTAAGTGTGACCCTCCTTAATAATGTTTGCATGTCAAAGCAGAAAAATGGATACCAAGGAAACTTCGGAGACTCGAAAGAGCAACTGTGATAGCGAGACAGCCCCCGCAAGCTTTGAGCCATTCTGAGGCTGTCGGCAGTGGGAGCGAACTCTCAGATGAAATACAGCAGCTGGCTAGGATCGGAGTTGTCATGGGCTACTCCAGGACTGTAAGAATCCCTCGTATTTCACTTTTGAACCCAGCTCATTCCTTGGAACAATGCAAGTTATTCAGTAAAGTTGGTGAATTGTTATTAACCACAACCAATTTGCATTCTCTATGCTTCTACCTAAATTTAGCCCAACAGATAATGGGCAAAACACAAAAAGGGACACATAGAGTGTCCAGTTATATGACTCGGGGCCAGTCTTTGCTCCATGAACCACAGTTTCATCGTCCATCAAACAAGAGTATCAGACCAAAGGTGCTCCCAGCTGTGACATCTCTCCCTTCTATGATCTTGTGATACTCTGTAGAATCGATTCCTTAATCCAAATGGGGATTAACTTTTTCAAGGTAGCAGAAAGCTAGGCAAGTGCAACAAACAGGGGAGGTTTTTTTTTTTTTTCTTTCCAGGAAGCAGACAAACTTTTGAAAGTCTTGTTTTGCATGCTCCTCTGGCAGGTGCTGCCTATTCCACCGTGTTCCTCAAAACCAGGAGGAAAAGTCTCTCTATTGAAATGCTAATGGAGGAGCAAACGGTATAATAAGCCTGCATCCCTTTTGGGTCTACATATAATTTACACATAAAATAAAATTGCACATGGCCTTGTTTCACAGCATATTTGTTTAATTATCCACTTTTTAGAATGCTTTTTTCTTCAATTAATTTTCAATATTTAAAAGAGGAATAAGAATGTCAGTTTATCTGCACACCTCATAATTAAATATAGTGTGGGGAATAATTACATTATCTAATAGTAGAAATTTGTCCAGCTCTAATAACTAATGTTTAGCAAGGATTTTGCTCATCTCCTTCTCTTCTAAGGATGGTCTTTGAATTTCTCTCTCTCTCTTTCTCTCTAAGGAAAGAAGGTCAGGTTGAGAGACTATTAAACGGCCCCCCATTTTTTTGCGGATTAGTCTTACTATGTGAAAGTGCTACAGGAACCTTTCCTGGGGGAGAACCCAGGTTTCCAATTTCTGCTCGAATTCATATTTTTTTCCAAAAACTGAGCAGTTGGCTAACATAAGAAACAATGAAAACACCCAGCAATTCATTGAATTTTTACTCCTCTATTTTTAAAGCTGGTCACTTGTTCTGCATGGGTTGTTCCACCGTAATACACATCCATGTCACCTTCAGTTAATAATAATAACAAGAAGAAGCACAAACAGAGTGCTTACTCTGTGCAAGGCACTGAAATGCCTTTTCTGTAGGTTTTATCATTTTTTCATGATTGCAAAACCTGGGCTCACAACCGCTCTCTCATCCTGAAAATATTGAAATATTGGCCAACTCCTCCTGCTGTTTTCACACAGGGGACCTGGGTGAAGCCAGTATGTTTATGCATTGGTCCCAGGTAGGGAGGGAAAAAATCCTTTCTAATAAAAATAACCAAAAAATGTAAAACTAGCACGGCAAGAGAGAAACATTAGGTAAGCACACTTGCTTTTTTAGACACCGGAGTTTTTCAAACTTTAACACACACTGATATTGTTTTTCTCCCATTTTCTGGACACTAATGAGCTACATGTGCACTGTTGTCAGCCGTTCTTTATTATGTTATATTCTGAAATATTAGCAGCACCTTATTTTTATACAGTGATTTTGCAGTTTTCTTCCTTCAATTACACAGAAGTCATAGGACATAGGTTTTAGGCAAAAGCAATACGTGTTCAAACGTTTTTCTAGGAAGCGATAGGTTCTTTAAAGTGGGCTTAGATTGGTCCCTTCTAGTGGATGAGGAAACTGAGCCATGAAGGTGAGACAGGTGAGAAGACATCTCTCTATTTAATTTTTTTTTGTCACAGCATCTGTTATGAACATTAACATTTATATGTTACATTTATAAGTAATTTTACCCAAATACTAGTTTTGTTCTCAAATTCTATGAAGTAGGTACTATTTTCCTTATTTTAGAGATAATGAAATTATGGTATTTAGAAGTTAAGCTAATTTTAAATATGACCAGACTGGGGCTTCTTGTCTTTTCCATTTCAAAGACAGTGAACACAAGGCTTAGAGAGGACTACACTACTCTCCCTGGCCCCTGCCCTGCCCCGATTTGACTCTATATCCCCTCTATCCTTGTGTCACAGGTTATGGTGGATCTTGACCTCCCTCTTTTGTCTTTGGGATAAGTAAATCAGAGAGGGCTTGTCACCCTCAGTGAATTGACCAAGAAATACCAAGGATGGAGCTGTAACATCACCTGTGTCGGTCATCTTGGAAGTGGGGAGCATTCAGAGGATATTTTCAAGTGTCAAAAGAAAAGCCAATAATGTCCATCTCTGGAGTTGCCCAGACCAGCTCTGCTGGACAAGGCCATGGCCAGAAGGCTGAAGTTTCCCTGGCAGGTACTGCGAGACTCTGTCCAGCACTGCAGCACGGCTGTCCTTCCCTGCCTTGTTCCACAGCCTGCGAAGTCAAGGACATTCTCTCCTGTCCACTTGCATCGTCGGCTCTGCAGGCGTCTGATCCCTGTAGGCCCAACTCAATGGCAGGAGGTCAAGGAGAAATGAGTATAAATGAGAGAGAGGGACTGAGCTAATAGAAGTGTATATATTATGGATTTATTTTTCTCTTGTAACAAGAGAAAAATTTCTAACAAGAAATCTGGAAGTAGGCATTTCCAGGGCTGATTCAGCTGCTCATCAAGGTCATTGATGACCCTGGCTGTTCCCACCTTTCTGCCATGCCATACACAGCATGTAGACGGTTGTCCCTTCATGTTCCCAAGGTGGTGACAGCAGTTCTGAATATCAAAACCTCTTACAGCAAGGTGCAAAAGCTGCGAGAGACAGATTCTTTCTCTTTCTCTCTCTGTCACTCTCTCTTTACTTTCTTTTTAAATAGGTGACAGGCATTAATTTAGAGGTACCCACAGCATTTCATCAGTTGTCCTGATAACTTGCCTTTTTTTCTTAAAGAAAAGATGAATAAATCTATCCATCCTCCCATTCACCATTTCATCCACGCAGTCATCCGTCTATCCATCTATCCATCCACTGCCCATCTACTAGACTCTGGGTTAGACGTTGAGGATGCAGAGATGACTCAGTCAGCTTTCCTCTTGCTGCCCTGGACTGCACCCTCTTCCGGGGGAGATGCATATAGAAACAGAACACCTAGTGCAATGTGATCCATGCTGTGATATGTGTATGTCTACTGAGCAGCGGGAAGCCAGAAGGGACAGTGCCGGATCTCTGAGACCCAAGAACAATGTCACTAAGAGAGTGACCCCTTCCTAGGGCAGGGTGGGTCACTGCTCCAGTATCAGACAACACTACCCTTTGTTCGGATCCAGTCTTAAAGAAGCATGGCTTCAAGCAAGCTTTGAATTCCCTTATAGGTGTCTAAAGCTAACATTCCAGCCATTATCCCAAGCTATCATCACAAACTCTAGACAGGAGCTTGCCATTGTCAACCCACCTTACTTTCCGAGACATGAAATTTTTTGTTGAGTCGTAAGCTTTCTTTCCAATGACATACTTTAAAGAGAAAGGTGATGCTTTGAGCCTGAGGAGTTCAGTGTTCTCTTGCTATCTTTGGCAGTGTTGGGTGCTTCTTATCTAAAATCAAGGAGAGGTACCTTGGACTCCCTGTTTGAAGCTGGATGGAGATTCATTTTGGGGGAGAGAGGCATTTGGAGAGAGTCTTCCGAGAAACCAGATTCATGGCTGTTTCACTGTGTGACTCACAGGGTTTGCCAATTTCACCCTCCAATGTGTAACTCCCTTCACTAGACTGCCTCCAACAAATTAAAATTAAAGAGTGAGCCTTTGCATGCCTACTTCCAGTTGATTTGGTCTTACCAACACATCAGTGAAAATTGTATTTTAATTTTGACTTTCCTTAGGAATAAACAGTCAAGAATGTTTTACCTCTTCAGACTCCTCCATTCAAAGTCTGTCTAAATGCAATCAGCTTTATTAGCTCAATGAACATTAAATTTCATCCAAAGGTGAGTTATCATTAAATAATTCCATGGTCTAGTATTTGCCTTAGAGTCAAAATGCCTGAAAGGTTTAGCTTAATAATACTTTCTCAGCAGTTCTAAGGCTAGTCTGAGTTCTCATCTTTGTTTGTTTGTTTTTTTTTCTGATCAAGCATCTTTTAGAATAGGACTTCATTCTTATGTTAATTCATTCACTAATTCATTTTGCATTTATTTATTCTTCAGACATTTACTTAATCTGTATCTTGTAGCCCACCCACACAAAGGCACATATTTGAATAAAACATGCTCCCAGGCCACCTGTAGCTCATAGTGTGAGAGCAGACGGAGAGCAGACTGGTCATTATCCTACAGTGGAATGAGTGGTATGGAGGAAAAAACTCAGAGATTTCCTCCTGGGCACTTGTGTTGTATCTTGAATCAACATATCAGAGAGGTTGGTGAACAGGGCATTCTAGACAGAGGGTCAGTATAGGAAAAGTGGAGTTTACCTTACTCTTCAAAATGTGCAATTAACCTGTAGCATTTTATAATCTAAAGGAACCTTATGTGTTCATCAAAACTCAAACTTTGGGGAACACTAGAGAATGAAGCCAATGTGCAGTGGAATTATCTGGGATTGGTTCCAATATTCTACAACTTCAGGTCCTTCCCTTGCCCTTTCAGGGCCTCATATTCTTGCTCTGAAACATGAACACCAGCTAGAACGGGACGATCTCTAAAGTCTTCTCCTCGCCTAAGCATCTACTCCTCTAGACTCAGTCTAGATCACATCTGTTAGGACTGTAGAGTCCAAGACACAGATGGAAACTCATCTTCTGAACTATCAAGACTGCATTCATCGTTTAAAGCACCCTGTTCATTTTTGCTTTACGTGTTGTTTATTTAAGCCTCTCCTTTCCTAATCCAACTATATTGTGGACCATTAAACTATTTAAATTCTCTACTCCTGACCCTGGGATAGATGAAAAACAGAACGGAGAAGATCCAGTTCATGAATGGTCTCAGAAAGCAGAGGTTAGGGATGCGGTCTCCATGTTTCCAAAGTGTTCTGTGTTTCCAGCTGGCTTAGCTCGCCCACTGCCCAGCGTCTTTGTGAGATGGTGGACAGCTTGAAGACAAAGATCATGGTCTGGGGATCTATGAGCCTAGTCATTGACTCATGAAGGTGATTCATATATATGAAGTGAATCAGTTTAAAAATTGACACAATTAAAATAACACCTCAGTCCTGAGTTCTATTTATATTTCACAAGCCCATGGATGGGATGTGCCCCCCAACTTTTTTTTTTTTTTTTGAAGTGGAAGAATAATTGGAAGGGAAAGAAAGGGAGAAAAGGAAGAAAAGTAATCACTGGAGAATGAGAAGGCAGAGAGCAGCACGAGAGGGGAGAAGTGGTTGGGGATGGAAAGATAAGGGAGGAGCTAGAGACAGTGCGATGGAGAGGGCAAAGCTCTAGAGTGTTATATTATTTACACTGATTATGATCATTGTGATTGAGAACATTCATAGCGGTCCTTGGAGAGGAAAAGTGAGTGCACCATGAAAGGGAAACAAGCAAAGGAAACAACATCAGAGAGAATCACAGTCAAAAGGGATCAGTCAAGACATTTACTAACACATCCATTCACACACTTTGGGATAAAGAGGAGAAATGTTATTAAAATAATAAAATATTCTGTTTTATTTAAAGGCAATCATTGGGGGGCTGCCCCATGGCTGAGTGGTTTAAGTTCTGCAAGTTCTGCTTGGGTCAGGGGGGTGGCCTGGGGTCACGGATTTGGATCCCACGTGTAGACCTGCTCCACTCATCAGCCATACTGCAGAGGCATCCCACACACAAAGTAGAGGAAGACCAGCACAGATGTTAGCTCAGGGACAAGTTCCTCAAGCAAAAAAAAAGAGGACGATTGGCCACGGATGTTAGCTCAGGGGGAATCTTGCTCACCAAAAGATAAATAAATAAAATAAAGGCAATTGTTGAGTTTTAGAGGAAAAATGGAGTGATCGTTAAAAGATTTCCCTATTGAAAATATTTCATGTTTAGTTAATAGCTATAGTGACTATTAAATGAGCAACTACTGTGTGTCAGCTGAAAGAAAATCCTTTAAATTGATTTTGACTTTCAGTAAAACTCTCTAATAAAATTTCCCATTTTTCTTTAGACTGGGGAAAACCTCATACAGACTGGAATCGTTTCTTAGGCTTAGAGAGGTGTAATCACTGAAGATTCCTTCAATGTGCAAACAATGGAGCCATTTCTAGAACTCAGGATTTGGTGCCATGTCTCCCATTCTTTCCTCTTTACCAAGAATAGCATCACTTATTGCCATGGCTCACATTGGAATCACTTGGGAAGCTGTAAAAATAGGTGTGCTGATCACACTCTCAGATTTGGTTTTAATCGATCCTCACTGAAGCTAGGGAGATGTGTGTTTAACAAACTCCCTTGTGACTGGTTCGCAATTTAAATTGTGCAAACTCATCTGCTGTGTGTGTGGCCACCTGCTTGACATAAACCAATGCTCGCAGAGACGTTGCTCTCTGTGGACACTCTGCTGTGCCACCCAGATGGCCCCTGTAGAACTGAAGGACTTCTGTCCCCAGTGTCTGCAAAGGTGGTCAGCTGATAGCCTTTAGTGGTCAGCTTTCTTAGGGAATTCCTTCTTCTGAGAGCAGCCCCAGACAGTAACCGATCACTGTGGAGGGTACAAATGGCCACTCCCATGCCCCAACTTGGGCAATGTGGAGGGGTCACCTTAGCTTCAGAATTCCACGTGGATCAGCGGAATTATTTTTGAATGCTCCAAAACCCCATCTCTCCCTCTGCTCAGTTCTATGCCTTGCCCTGCCCTCTGCCAGTGTTGATCCCAGGAACATCGCTGACAAACTCCACAGGTGGGTCCCTGCCTCCGAGTCTGCGCCCTGGGGTGTCCACCTCTGGCATCCATTCCCTTTGTACAAGCTCCTCTTTGCCAAATAGGGTCCGTGAGTTTCAACATTGAGTCATTTCTTCAGTTCAGACAGCCTCTTCACGTGGTCCCTATGAGATTGCACCTCTGTCGTGTAACTGACAGGGGAAGGCAAACCACGCAGTGAGGTTGTTCCTACACCTCTGGATACATCTGCAGATACATGTCTTACTTATAGATGACGTGGTTCTATTGCTATCATTTCTGAGCCACAGAGGTCTTCCACAGACCGAGAGATGGATTCCTCAGAACTTTAGGGCATCTTACAGCATCTCAGACAATGCTTTCCTTTTACAGTTGACGTGCTGACACCCATAGAAGGAAACGGAAGTGACTCACCTAAGATCAGGGTCAGGGCCAGGACCAGAACTGGGACCCCTAACTCCCAGCCCTCTATCCTCTTTCCCACCTGCCCAAATTGCCCAGGCTCCCATCAGTCACTGCCTTTCCTTGGAGAGTTTGATTAGCCTCCATTTTGTGTTGTTATCTGTGCTTCAAGGTGTCCGAGAATAGCTTCATGTGTCCTCAGTAAGGAATGTCCATATAATCTTTTTCCCGGCCTCGGAATCCCAGCAAGTCATTGTGTTACACCAAAGAGGGGAGAGCCCACCGGACACGGTGGCCCCGGATTCTTTCCCAGTGAGCTTCCTAGGGATGTGGGAAAGCAGTGATCACACAGCTGGTCCCAGCCTGGCTTGATTCAGTCCAGCCCTCCTTAAAAATCAACAATAACAACAAAAACCCGGAATATGAAAGTCATGTCACAGCAGGATTCAGCTGTAGATCAGCCAGACCTGCCTTTTACCCAGGAAGCCATGCTCTACTGGGGGCTGCAAATTTATAGGCGAATGGGCAGCCTTGGCCCTCAGCCATGTCTTGCTGATGCTAAGTGTCCTGGGAACAGCTGTGCTCTAACTTTGAGAGCAATGTGTCTCCTCTGCATGCCCCCTCCCACTCCCCAGGCCCAGAGGAGACGTAGAGAGTACCCCAGGCTGTGATCTCCTTGTTTTCAATTGCAGGATTCCTGACTAGGGCTCAGCATTGGGGCATTTCTCCAAAGCCTTATGTACTTACGAGTCTTTCTTCCCCTCTTAATTTGCCTGGAGCCAGGCTTTCATCTCGACTTTTAGCCAAGAGGCACCTGCTGAAATATTCATCAGCAGAAATTGTGCTATGGGTGCTTTTTCCTATCGGTCCAGTTGCATGTCATTAGGACAAGGGTGAGGTGAGTGGAAATGGAGTTTGACACCAGAGAGAAGAATTCCCTCCTATCTCCAGGTAAGAGGCACTTAACCCTTTTAAGCGTAGGAAGCTAAGTACTAAGAGCAGACCTTTGCAGACATTATCCACACATCCATGGATCAGTTATTCCTGGCATGTGTTCATTGTCTCAGTACACTTTATTGAGTGTCTACTGTGCTTGAATCCCACGGCTGGACCCTGAACATACCCAGGTGAATACAATTTGGCCACTGCTCATCAAGTCTCACAATCTAATGAGGGAGAGCAGACAAAGATACAGATAGCTACGAGATAGGGAAAGTGCAGTTATGAAGTTAGAGACAAAAGAGCGTAGAGCCTAACTCAGTTTTAGGGAAGGAAAAGGGGTGATGAACACAGTATCCTAAAATCAAAGAGCCCTGAACTGATTCTTGAGAGCAAATAAGAGTTTTTCAGTTGATGAGAAAGCAGGTGCCAGAGTGGAATTTGGGAGATGCCAAGAGGAAGAAATGGACCTCCAGATAGAATCAACAGCAGGAGCCAAGGCAGAGAGGCAATGAGAGATGATGTGGTACATGCAACTAGGAGCAGTCTCGGGATGATGAAGAACAAGATGCTATTAGGGGCCGAGAGATCTGGTAAAGAAGTAACCAGGGCCTGGTCAGGGGCCTCATCTGCATGTTAAGGAGCTTGAAGCCTGTCCTTTATTTTTTGGGCAAGGGCAGAGTTGAAGAGTTGCAAACAGAGAGACAGGATGGTTAGATTTATGCTTTGGAGATACTATTCAGGTATCAATGGGAGATAAACTGGCAACAGAAAATAAGGTAAGTGGCCATTAAAATGGGTGGGAGATAACAAGGTTATGAATTGTGATAGAGGCAGTAGGGACAGACCAGAGGACAGAAATTCAGTAGCAATCAACAGAACTCCGTCAATTCAGTGCAGCAGCCTCTCACTGAGCAGCCGCTAGCAGTCAGGTACGACTCTAGACAGAGTGGGAAGATGCCAGGTCAGTGTCAAAGTCTGTGTTCTTTAGCACAATTTAAGTTCTAAAGTGGATTCAGTGATGTCACCCAGCTGTGCAGAAGAATCAGATGGTTATCATTGGATTGAAAACAAATTTTTAAAGCAACGATATTGATCATTCACCAAAGGCAAGAGAGTTAGAGAGCAGGGAGTCAAACCTTTAAGTCTCATAGTGTGTGGGCTCACTGTTTCTGAAGGAGGATTCCGTCTGCACCCAATGACATGTCTGGTTTGGCCTGGGTTCGTAAGAATGGCACAGGCTTTTCAAATCTCCAGTGACGAAGGCATGACTGAATCGACTCAGACCACAGCAAAGGCGCAAAGGATCCAAGGCAGAGCTGGTTGTCTTTTTTCATATCCATGGCCCCACTGAAGAACGCCAGCTCCCATCCCAGGCAATATTTTAACAAAGCCCATCACTGGTTGCTATCAGTTCCACAATGTTGGTATTTATAGAGGAGTCATGATTTTTCTTTAACATTTTGTCTCTAAAGTGGAATGATGTAGGGCCCGATTGCCAGCGTGCCCCACAGGAAGTTTCAGTTTTTGTGCTTGTGCCCATGGAGATATAAAAGCACATCTGAATTTTACTTGGAGTTAAATCACTGTGAATGTTCCTGGCTAGATGCAGTAGGGTAGAAAAATTGTACTGGGAAAACCTGGCATGGTAAACAAGGGTTTGGAAGTTACTTCTGCAAAACTGAACTAGAAGTATATGTACAGTGGATGTGTGTGTATACGTGTATGCATGTGTATGATCCCCATCACAGAGTGATAACTGACAAGGAAAAATGAGTCATTTGAATTTGAAGGCAAGTTTTGCTTCTGTTGCTGTTATTAATTCACAGTGTTCACATCTCTATGACCCAGTTTCCTCATCTGTAAAATGAGGATGATTATATTTATGAATAAAACACTAGGAGGCCTTTGGATGAAAGGGAATACGTGATGGAGGGGAAGCAATTTTATGGCAAACTACAAAAACTGTGCATTCACTGGGCACCACGCACAGGCTCTTTCTGGAGCCAGACAATTTCATTGGTAACTAATGAGTGAAAAATACCAATATACTGAAACACAAGCAGAAGTTGCTGATTGTCTAAAAGGATAGATTTTAAGTTACGTTGGCATGGCTGGTTGCTTGCAGAATTCTTACCAGCCTAATTCCAATCAGAAATCTCATGATATAACATGATCGGTCGAAAAAATGTTTCCGAACGATGGCACTCGTGAAAGTCCTACAATTTCTGGCTGTCTGGTCGTGATTGGTGGCGTGTGAACTAGGTTGGTGTCCTACCTACCACTTCTCCCCCAGGGTGGAGACGGTCGGTTTTCCATCAAAAGCTTTCATGAAGGGCTCTGGGGCTTCCAGGAATCTCTACAGTCTCTCGTCTGTATCTGTGATATTCATGCCCCTTGTTGTATTAGTTATCTATTGCTGTGTTACAAATTACCACAGTTTAGTGGCTTCAAACAACATAGATTTATAATCTCGCCGTTTCTGTGGCTACAGTTTAGCTGGGTCTTCTGCTCAGGCACTCAGCGTGTCAACGAGCAGTAGAATTTCTCTCTTCAGTCTTATATAATGTAACCTAATCAAGTAAGTGACAATCCCACCCACACTCAAAGGAAGGTGATTTCAGGGTTGGAACAAGGGAGCAGGAATCTTGGAGGCCATATTGGAATTCTCCCCCCCCAACGCTTGTCATTCCTGGCGTCTCTTATGTGCACATCAGGAGATGGGAGTCCTCATCTGCCAGGTGAGAAGTCTGAACACATTATGGAGCGGAGATGATTTTAACCTGGGTTTTTTTTTTGCTGTTTTTTTTTTAAAGATTTTATTTTTTTCCTTTTTCTCCCCAAAGCCCCCCGGTACATAGTTGTATATTCTTCATTGTGGGTCCTTCTAGTTGTGGCATGTGGGACACTGCCTCAGCGTGGTTTGATGAGCAGTGCCATGTCCGCGCCCAGGATTCGAACCAACAAAACACTGGGCCGCCTGCAGCGGAGCACGCGAACTTAACCACTCAGCCACTGGGCCAGCCCCTAACCTGGGTTTTGAAGGATAAGTAGGAGTTAGAGTTAAAAAGGGAAAGAAGATCATCCTGAGCACAGTGCGCAAGGGGATAGAATCCAGGTTTAATAGTCACAACTCCTGCTACTCTATTTTTGGGACCATTTCTCCTGCTTGGAACATAGAAAGTGGTTATGAGATTCTTTACTTTATATATGTGTGTACGTGGGACTAATTTCTCTGAAAGACCTGAATCTCACAATGTAGATGTGAAGAGATAATTGAAGGAAAAAGTAAAATCACCTTCTTCCACTACTCTGAAACAATAAGGATAAACACGTATTTCAAGCTGCATTTCCTGTGCTTTAATGTATATGTGAATTATCTAATATTCTTATTCTTGGGGAAAAGAAAAATAAAGATTCTTTTTTCTTTTTTTGGAGGGGGGCAGGGTTGGGGGAGATTAGCCCTGAGCTAACATTGGCTGCCAATTCGCCTCTTTTGCTGAGGAAGACTGGCCCTGAGCTAACAGATAAGTGCATCTTCCTCTACTTTGTATGTGGGACGCCTGCCACAGCATGGCTTGACAAGCGGTGCATAGGTGGTGGTTGGGTCCAAAGTGGAATGCATGATCCTAACCACTACACCACCGAGCTGGCCCCCCACAAACGAGGATTCTTGAGTTCTATCTCCAGAAATACTGATTTAACAGAGCAGAGGTGAAGGCCAGGAACCTGAATTTTAAATAACCTCAGGATATTTCCATTGTAGGTGGTCCAAGGGCAATGGTTGAGAAGCATTGGTTTAGTGTTTTACCAACTCCCTTCACAGACATTTCAGGTCCCCCCTCAATAGAGGGGGCACTCAGCACAACTGCTACTCAGTGCAACATGATGTTCATTCTACAGATAAGTCAGCTGAGGCTTAGAAAGTCATCTGCCAAAATCACTAAACCAACATATGACTAGAACTGGGGACAAATTCAGATACTCTCTTTCAAAGCTCATGAGCTTTTTTGCTTTACCGTCCCTTAGGACGTAATTTATAGATGTGGCTATTGATTTGACCTACTTCCAACTGGTGTTTGGGCATCTTTTTTTTCATTACTCCATTTCCTTAATATTTATGCAACCTGGACCAAAAGGTCTGCCTTTGCTTCAATTCCTATAAAAAGCCCTGCGGAATTCACATTAGCACTTCCATAAAAGCCATAAAGGCTGGGCAAACTACTCAGAGTTTAAATATGGAAGTCGAAACCCTAATCACAATTTAATATAACTAAATATGTACATACTTTATGGTCAATCATCCAGACCATTTACAGGGTCCCTTGGCTTTGAAATTACTAAATCTCAAATGGTGCCGTAGATGAGCCTTGCTTGACATGACATATATTGAAACAGACTGTGGAGTGATCACTTAGGGATGAAAACCTCGCTTCAGTCTTAGTGAACCAAAGCTAAGAGGCAAATTATTCAATTACAGTAAATTTACAGTAGCTTAATATTTGATAAAAGTGGTTCTTCCATCATCAGAGCATCTTATTGAAAACCCTTGAGCAGCAAAATACCGCCGGAAACTCTTAAGATGTTTTAACCACTTATTAAGAAAATTCATCTAGCTTGATCTTTTATGAGCAGTCTGGTTTGAATATCTTTTTATTTATTTATTTATTTATTTATCTGTAATTGTCGGGTACTTTGTGTGTGTACCAGTGGCCTCGGAATTAAACTGCTAATTGTTCTACTGCAAACAAGGGTCGGAGTGAGCTGGGCACACAGAGACAACCACTGGAGAAAAAGCAGTTTTGGGTTGAGAGCCTGACCTTGTGAGAGGGACAGTGTGTCTGTCCTTCCAACTTTGAGTTGAGGATGGATTCCCGGGTGCTGGCCCTAAGGAGATGTGAGATGTGGCTAGCAAGGGGACAGAGTATTCTATGAGAATGTGAGTTGCACATCACATGACATGTTCAAGGAGAAACCAGTTGTCTGCCCAAGAAAGCTCTAACTCAGGGCTTCTCAAATTTTAATGAAGATGAATTACCTAGGGATTTGGTTCAAATGCAGCCTCTAATTCAGCCTGAGATTCTGCATTTTTAACAAGCTCTGGGCTGATGAATGCCCCTGACCCTGGCCTGCAGACCACTCTGTGAGTCACAAGGTGGCGGAGGACACTCCTGGTCTCACCTGGATCAGGCACATTTATAATGGCGGTGTCTCGGATGTGACACCTGGATTGCAGGACAACAGATCTTAGCAAAGGCAGCTCTGGTGGAGTCTGAACCGAGGCTCTATCCAGAGGTCTGGTTTGGGGTAAGCTGTTTAACTCATGTGAGAAAATTCCCTGGCACTGGATTTGTGGGACGACACAGAGGCCCCCTAGCTCTCTGGCATGCTAGATTGAGGGACCCTTGGAGAGCCTCACCTTGCCCTCTGGGCTCCTCCAGTGGGTGCACTTATATAAATGACTGCACTGCAGCTTGCCTTGGAGTCACCACCATAGAAATAAATATCCCCTCTGCCCAAACCTCTTCCTTGTCAAGTAACACCCGCTGGGGATGTTGATTTTTTGTAACTTCCAGAACCAGAGCACAGCTTCTTAATCTGGGTTTAGTTAAACTTCCCCTACTGCTCAGGCACTGTCGTCAAATATAAAAGAGGCAAAGAGAGGGGGTGGAAATGCTAATTAGGCCCTGTCACAATTCCAGCTACTGTTGTGAGAATTCACAGTATGCAAATCAGATCAAACCTACCCTAAGCTTCTCAGGGCTGCGAGGGCAGGGGTGGAGGAGTGGATTGACAATCCCAGGGTGAAAAGGTAAGAATTGATCCTCAGCCCCCTCCCTGGTCTCCCCCTCCATTTGTTCATACCCTCTGCAGCGTCTCTGAAGCACCCAAGCTGAGACACCCATGAGAAAAGTAGAGTCAGATGGGATGTGTGCGGAGTGTGTGTGTTTAAATAAAACACTTTCTGCTCCCCAATGTTGCAGCTGTATTCAGAGTAAAAGTGAGCTAAATGGCTTTAAACACACACACACACACACACACACACACTCAGCCACCATTCAGCTCAGTATAAATGTCACAGCGTCAAATACCAAATACAGAGAATTATTAACGTAAGTGGCCTCCTATAATAAAGCTCATTATTAATAGGCCTATTAGCTCAGCATTCATTTGAACTGACAGCAACTCCTTTCTACGGCAGCTGCTTGCTCCCTTTTTACATCCAAGACCCCTTCTGACATCTCAATGTATATTAAGAGGCAGAGAATGGGGTGGGGGATGGCAGGGAGGCTGTGATGGAGGTAATGCAGATTATTTTAAAAGGGAAGAGATATTGGGAGTTGCTATTTATGGAGCACACAGTATAAAATAAGGGTGAACATTATTGAGCACGTATTGCATGCAAGCATGTTACATGTATTATTTTACCTAATTGCAGAAAATACAGGACATCAGGTACATTTGAATTTCAAAAGAGATATATTTTTTTAGTGTGAATATGTCCTAAGTAATGCATGAGACATACTTTTATTGAAATTATTTGTTGTTTATCTGAAATTCAGATTTAACTGGGAGTCCTCTGTCTTTATTGTCTATAAATATAAAGCAAGTTCCCTTATTATTCACATTTTACAAGCAAGGGTACTGAAGCTTAAAGGGGTGGAGTCCAAGATCAGACCCCGAAATTGGATTAGAATCTCTGACTTTGCACCTAGTTTATTCCAGAACTCATTGTCTCACCACTGTTCACGTGAGGCTTTCTACCCACAAGCTTATTTATCATGCATGCACTGCTCACACTCAGCCACAGTTTCTCTCATTCATATGCCCAGAGTCTCCTATTGTACCCATTTTGCAGATGAAATTGAAGTTCCAAGCTATTAAATGGCAGCAGAGAGTCATTTCCATCATTTGTTGAGCATTTATTGAGCATCCTCTCCACATCAGGTGCTCTACTGGACACTGGGGATATAAAATTCAGGCACAGGCTCCATCTTCAAACCTTACAACTCTGGTAAATGGAATGAGGCCAGTGCATGAATGTACAGTGGGACCAGGGCTATAACTCCTCCCTAAAAAGTGAGCTCACATGCTAGTTTCCCTTTTGAAAAAGATTTCACCAGGCGAAGACCTTTTAGGGGCCAGATATTGTAGCCTGATTATTAACTACAATCTTAAAGGAAACCCTGGATTGCCATCTGAGAAAACAATGTCATCTTTTCAGCTTAAAAATATTGTAAAAGTCCTGGGGGAATGAATCATAAGTGAAAAATATGAGAAATTTAATAAATGGGAATTTGCAGAGACCAGTTTAATATCACACAGAGAATGACATGAAAAGATGGTTGCCCCTTCATTCATCAATCTCAGCTCTGGATCAAATGATCGAGATCAAATTATTTGACATTTGTTTAATCAATATGTATTAAACACCTGGTATGTGCCAAGTGCCATAAAGAAATAGCATGCATCTGCTCTAAGGGAATTTGCAGTGACTACATACCCTCTCTGATCCTCATTTTCCTCATCTGTAAAATGGGAATAATAACGTATTTGCATCATAGGACAGTTGTGAATATAAAAGGAGTTAGTAAACTTAAGCTCCTAAAGTAGGGACTGGCACATTCTAGATGCTCATTAAATTTTAGCTCTCATTATTACTTGTTGGGGGCTGAGAGAATTGCAAGGGGACATAATTACATCACAGCGTAACAAGGGAGCATTTTGGGAAGATACATGATGCCATGAGACCACTGAAATCAGCCCCCCGACAAGGCCCTAGAGACATAAAGAAGGCTTTGCACCCAACAGGATGGGCCTTTCCACAAAAGGCGGGAGGAAAGGGTATTCCAGGCTTAAAACGAGCTAACATTTACGGAGGTAGGTACTATTTTCACATACAGATAAGGAAACAAGCTGTATGTGGCAGATCTGGGATATGGACCAGATAATATGGTCTTGACTCCTGATCAGTCTCTCTTGACTAGGATGGCAGGTGGTCTGGGGGGCAGCCGATGCCCAGGGAGAGAGGAAGGAAGATGGAGGTTGGGTAGGGGGGGGGGGGGAACCAGACCAGGAACTGCCACAAATCTCATGTCAGCTGCTGATTTTGTCCTGTGGGTGATGGAGGACCATTGAAGAGTAGATAATAGAAAAACAGAGAAGTGTCCTGATCAAGGTTAAGTTGTAAAAAGATGACTCTAGTGGAAATGAGAAAAATGATTTGGAGAGAGACAGATTGAGATAGAGATTGAGAAAGAGACAGAGGAAGAGAGGGAGAGTCAGAGAAAATAGAAGTGTAGTTTTCAAGTTGTCTCCTTTATGCAGCTTTGAACTCTAATGTTTTGCCAAATATCCCTAAATTTTGTTAACAAAATACCTGTGGGCTTATTTTTCAAAGGGAGACAGATTTCCCAACAAATTCTGTAACTTCTAGAAGTGGTTGAAGTTCTGTAAACCATCTCGTTTTATTTATTGCTGAGGTTCTCTGCTTTCTACCAATAAATTAAATATGCAATAGCTTTTTTTTCACCAACAAGACCCTCTGTGGAGATGAAGATTCCAAGAGTAATTAGCTGAGAATCTACGCTCACCCATTCATTAATCATTTATTTTATTGTTCAACCATTAAACCACCATCCCATTTATTGATCTTTCCATCTTTCTGTCTGTCCAATCATTCTGTCTACATGTTTCCATCCATCCATCCATCTACCCACAGCCCATTCACCTCTCCATCCATTTACCCACCCATCTAAACATTCACCCTTCCACTCACCCACTCATTCACTCATCCATCCATCCATCCATCCAGCCATCCATCCATCCATTTCATTTCATTTATTAAATGCTTACTGAGCATCAGTTATATACAAGCACATTATCAGGATTATCTAAGCACAGTCCATTTCTTACAGAGATCTCACAAGTCACTAAAGGGAACATGCAAGCAGGCAGCCATGTTACAGTATCCTAAGAGGGTTTAGCAGCAAAGGTACTTCCAAAATCCAGTGACAGAACAAGGCCAGGAGAGATCAACTCTGGGCTATGCAGACATCAGCCTCCTTCAGGAGGTGATTGGTTGCCTGACAAGTTTTAGAACTACAACAGCAAATGAAAAATGGCTGAGGGGGTGTTTGTTTTACTCGGCAACCAGTCCTGCTTCCCAAATCTCAGGTGTTTTTAGAGGGCAGACGCCTTTACTCCACAAACCTACAACAAAGAGTTATCGATACAGCAGATTCTTGTGAAAACGATTTGTTTCCTCCACTGTTTTTGTTCTACCATTTTTTAAGAAGATAATGCATTTTCCTTAAGGCTCTACTTACCAACACTTGGCCTATTCAGCAGTGATGTGCTAAAGAAACTGTTGACTTGAAACTTGCCTTTAGACTTAGAGGAGATGAAGTTTGAGGAAGGAGCTGGGGAGCTGGACTCTCCCTAGCTGGTGCCAGCGTAGAAGATTTATTGTCTAGGTGCCTACATTCTAACTGGAGGTAAGGGGGCCATTTCATTTAGCTCATTGGTGAAAAGTGCAGGCTATGACGGTGAACTTGAGACTTGGAGGTGGAGCCAAAATGGGTAAAAATAATCGCAGGTGAGAACAAAATATACTTAACGAATATCTAAAGTTAACCCTCTTTTATATTCAGTTAAACTTATTTTAGTAAGTTTAAGGAATTAACACTCCTAGGAAAATGGCAGAACCCGGATAGTTTGGCTTTTAGAGGAAGCAAATGCCCCAGACCCCTGGATCCTTTGGATTCTTAAAAAAGACATCCAGATTCCCTCTCTACTTGTCTTCTCCTGAGGACTTGAGGGACATCTCAGGTTTCCTGGACCAGTGAAAGGAAGTTTTGTGTCTCGAGGGCATCTCCACAACATATCTGTATGGTTATTTGTATGTTGCTTGGATTCCAGTGAATAACGAGCTAATTTTCTAAGTAGGAGGTGGGCATGGTGCACTTGCTTATGAATGTGGATGCTTTGAATTTATTTGAGAGCCTGTAGGATTTGAGATTCATCCTCTTATTCCTGTGCAGGAATATGCAGAGCACCTCAAATCAAGTAAGAAGACGATGACAACAAAAGAAGGGAGAAGGAGGAAAGGAGCAGGAAGTGAAACAATAGAACCTTGTCACACCTTCTCTAAGTGGCCCTCCCTTGGCCACAATACCCAAACTATTGCCAGGCTACACTGCTGCCACTGTCCCCTGATCCATAGGCTCCCAACTCCTCATCATAGTCCCCTACTTGACCATGGGATTCTTGAGGATTACAAGAGAATTTTAACTATACTTGAAATCTCAGCACCTAACAGCACTTGGCAAAAGCTAGCCGTCCATAAATGTTTGTTGTGTGAGAGTGGAAAATGAATGAGAAGACTCTAAGTGGCTGGCAATGTTATAAAGATCAAAATTATGTAAACAGCAAACAAGCACAGTGAAGGTGAGTCCATGTGATTCAGTGAAGTTTAAGAGTTATCATAAAAGGAATCATCAAACCTGTATTTATCACCTGCTCAAAGTGGGAGCCTAGACGAGCAGCATCAGCATCTTGATCCTGGGAATATGTTGGAAATGCAAATTCTCAGTGCCCATCCTAGGTCTACTGAATCAGAATCTGTGGATAGGGTGCTCAGAAGTCTTTGTTCTAATAATCTCTCCAAGAGGTTCTTATGCACTCTCAAGCTTGGGAAGCACTGGAGTAAAATATATTGTCTTCAATCAGTGAAATAGTCAGTTAAGTGATTTAACCTCAGGCGTAAACACCAAAACATGTGGCAAATGCCTTTTCTACTAGTTTTCTAAAGTCGGTGCTGTCCACAGTTGTCCTTATAAACATTTGGCAAATTCCACAGTGGAAAGGAGGAAGTGGAGGAAGGGGAAGACTAGAAGGATGGGTTTTGTTACGTGATTTGACTATATGTTATTGGCTGGGATGGTCACTTCTCATATGTTGAAATTGACGTGGAAGCTTCTCCAGCTCTGGACCCACAGGCGGGGGCTTCTCTGAAACAGAGGAACCTAGAAGATTTTGCCTTTGATCATGGAGATGCTTCTGTTCAAGGCGGGGTTTGCTTTGATAATCCAGCTGAGACATAGAATAGATTAGATTGAGCTCTCATTGTGGTCCAATATGATTACTTTAATGATCTTATATATAGTGCCCGAGCCCTCCACATACTAGCTGTGTGACGTGAGTAATTTAATTAACATTTATGAGGCTCAGTTTCCTCATCTTTAAAAATGGAATAAAACCCACTAGATAAAGTTGTTCTAAGAATTAAATGAGTCAGCAATGATGAAAGCCTCTAGGATCATGCCCAAGGTTTAGTAGAAACCTGATGATGGCTGAATATGGATGAATTGGGAACTGAATTTATAGTGCCTAGGATATTCATCAGGGTAATTAATGGTAGTTTCCACAACAGACCAGCCCTGAAATCTCAGTGGCTTAACACAGCAAAGGTTTTTATTCTCACTCACATTACAAGTTCAACATCAATTGTGGGAGATCGGGGATGGAGGAGATTATTCCATGGTCATCCAGGTATGCAGCCTGGTGAATTCATCATCACACAGTTGATCCATCTGAAGCATGTAGCTGGGTGATCACCATGGTGATGAGAGAGAAGGGGTGGTAAAAGCAGGCTTTAGTGTCCAGGTTACTTCCTCTCAAGGTCAATTGGGCAGAGCTTGGCACACAGTTAGCCATATTGGTGCCCTGTTCACATCTCCTTGGAGTTTATCTCTATGCTCTCAATATTGCTTGCTCTGCTCTGCCATGGGAGGAGATCTTTGAGAGCAGCTGTCAGCCAATAATGGAAGGAACAGTGGCGAATAAATGCCCTAGCTTCTTCAGTCCTCTTTCAGGATAATTCTGAGGCTCCTTCTACACTGATTTCCAAATTTCTTCAGTAGCATTAAGCTCCAGTTGACCACAGTGGAAGCTGGCTCAATACCAGTCTTTATTGCCTTCAGTTCCTTCCATCTATCTCAAGATACCACTGTCCCACCAATCCTTGTCTTGAGGTCTGCTTCAGGGGGAACCCATGTCACAAAACCATCCAAATACAAGGGAGGTGAGAAATATAGAGGTGCACATGGGATATTTGGTATCCACTGTCTCTGTCACATCCAAGCTGTTCAATAAGCCTACCTAAAATCCTGAACACAAGGAGAGATGCCTACCTATTTGAATCTATTTCTGAGTTTCCAGAGTTGAAAAGCCTGTGGTTTCAATGAACTGGTTCTTGGAGTTGCATATCTGAATCGGCCACATAATGAGGCTTTGTGATCACACCCACCCTCTTTATACTAATGCTAAGCTTTGATTAATGAAGCGATACCCATTGCATGGATAGGAAAAATGATTCAAGGCTAGTCATTTCCACTCAATTGAACACAGTTAGTGTGATACTTGATATCACATTCCAACAATTCTCTATTCAGAGTCCAGTCCTTTTTTTTTTCTTGTCTCTTCATATTACAGCTAAGTCCAAAGTTATTCATCCTGGTATTAGGCTCTTAATTCCTGTCTATGCATAAAAGAACAGGAAGAGCTACACTGCTCAAGGATTTAAGCTGTTACTTAACCTTGAATCTTCTTGGCTCTTGATTTAAAACCTTTCAAAGCCTTTTTAAGAAAGAAAGACATTTCTCGTTCTAAGATTAGTATCCTCACTCTCCATTCCCACCTAAACGAAGTAATACGAGGCTTAGAGCATGTGTATGGGTCAGAATCACCAAGAAAGAACTTAGCTTCATTCATCCATCTATTTACTTATTTATCGTACATTCATTGAGCATCTACAATACGCTAGACACTGAGATGCTAAGGATGATTTTCTTCTCCATGGCAGAATTGTGCTCTCGAGTAAACCCAATTCCAAATGCACTCACAAAGTTAATGCTAAATAAAAAGTGATAAGTTACCAAAAACAGTACATTTGTAAGAGTTCAGAGAAAGGAAAGATCCTAGCTCATTGAGTATACAAGTGTTTATGGAATCAAACATGTATTTATTTATCATTCATTCATGCATTCATCTATGGTGTTGGTCACCTACCATGTGCTAGGAAATGTGCTAGCTCTAGTGATAGAGTGGATGGATAAAAAAAAGACCCAGTTCCTGCTCCCCTGTGGTGTCTATAGATTAGTAGGATGGAAGCATGAGCAGTAGATATGTTGAAATGGACTAGATGGCTGTGGTTTGGGGAGAGGAGTGTTTTCCAGGCAGAGGGAAGAATGTACACACAAGCTGCAAAGTGGCTATGGGTAGAATAGTGAAAGTGGGAGAGAAAGTTCTGGGAACATGCATGAAAGGAGATCAGGCTGAACTCAGACCTTTTGTTCAGACCTTGGAGGAACTTGACTGCCAATCCCAAGGGCCTGATAATTGTCTGATGGATAAATAGGAGTCTCTGAAGTTGTTTCCACAAACAGGCAGAAGATTACAGCGTTGACCTGGCAAGAAAAAGAAACATGGAGACTGGAATTATGAATGCAGAGAGGATGCAGTTCCAACAACAGATGTGAAAAACACTCGGACCTGAACCAGTGCAATGGCAAAGTGGTGAGTGATACGGGAAGGATGTGAGAGGTATTACAGAGATAGAAATTATGGGACTTGTGACCGACTGGTATAGCTGTTGAAGTCAAGAGAGAAAGATGGGACAGAAATGGTGGGTATTCATAGATGTTGGTTTTCCTTCTTCCTGGACACAAAGACAGACTCCATTCCTAGCATCCCTGAGAGATCCATGTGGCCACTGTGCATGAGTTCTGGCTAACAGAATAGAGTGGAAGCCCTGCACATCACTTACATGCCTAAACTGTAAAAAGAAACCTCCCACAGGTGAGCTACGCTGTCTCTCATCATCTGCCAGCAGAATGGAGAGATGTCAAGAACTAAGAGGTGAGAGGAGTCACAAACAGAAGGAGACAGAGTCTCTGAATTCCTGCCTGGAGCAAGAGTCAGCAGACTTTTTAGATTCTGTGCCAAGGAATTGGCATGGTGTGTTTCAATAAAACTTTATTTATGAAAGCAGGTGACACACTGGTTGGAGTACATGGGTTATAGTTTGCCAACTTCTGGCCCAGAGCAAAGTGGCCCCTCCCACTGACCTCATTGGACTATGATAAAGCAAAGCAAGATGTTAAGTTTTATTTGTTAAACTTCTGAGACCTGGGGTCGTTTGTTGCAGTAGTTAGCTTTGGCCTATGCATGAGGAGAGAAAAGAGACTGAAATCTTCCCAGGTTCCTCTGAAAACACAAGAACCTGTGGGATAGAAGATGTGAAATGCCACCACAAGTGTTAAACAATCTGTTAAAAATGAGTGTGACTGGGGGGGGGGGGGGGGCTCGTGACATAGTGGTTAGGTCTGGCATGCTCCACTTAAGCAGTCCAGGATTCACGGGATTGGGTCCTTGGCATGGACCTACACTGCTCTTCAAGCCATGTTGTGGTGGTGACCCACATACAAAATAGAGGAAGATCAGCACAGATGTGAGCTCAGGGACAGTCTTGCTCAAGCAGAAAAGAGGAAGGTTGGCAATGGATGTTAGCTCAGAGTGAATCTTCCTCACCAAAAAATGAAGAATGTGCCTTGGAATTTATAGGGGGAAAAAACCCTCAAATTCCTAGAAAATTCTGGGGAGATACAACCTCTGAATACCACAAGGATTCAGTATTTCATTGCTGAGAGGTGGAGTGAACTGGTGGCGAAGGGCCCCTTCTCATGACATGGTGTGATAATTGGGGTTTAGACACATGCATTTACTGATGGAAAATTTTGCTGTCTGCATTCCAGAATTCAAAAGAAAGAAGGGAGAAAAGAAGCTTTGGATTTGTGCCAGGTGGAGGAGAACTGAAGAAGTCTGTCAGCAAGCCCTCAGGTAACAATATCATAATTTAAAATTTTTTCTAACAATGGGGGAGTAATTAATGATGCAGCTTTCTCTCTCCCTGTTTCCATTCCAGCCTGGCAGAATCCAGGGTCTGTGTGTGTGGTACGTGTGTGGAGTGCATGCGTGGGGTGCGTGCGTCTGTGTGTGTGGTGTGTGTGCACTCGCTCAGAGTTCTGAGACATGAGAATGGGAGGAGCTTGTCTCTGTACGTTTGTCAAAGTGGATTTATTTACTTGAGAGCCCCACCAAATAGGGGCCACATTTTTGCCTCTGTAGCAACTTGCAGGTTCCTCAAGGGGTTTAAACAGCCTGTGAGCTGTGAGCCAAGTGGATAGACCACCCCGAACCATCCACAGTGACATTCTTGTAGGATGGATTTGAGGGCCTTCCTGATTTATTTGGATTTGGGGGGAGAAGACAAAAGCACCATTCTTGCTGGCTACCCCACTGCCTTCTCTTAGAGAGACCGTCCCTCGTGCCTATGTGACGGGGGATTTCAAATCTCCCCAGATGCCCAGTGGGGAACATTCCAGGACAAGGTCACCTGAAATAGCTTGCTCTCTCTAAGGCACTTTGAGTGTCTGAGATACTCAAAGATCTGTCATTCATGTGCTGGCTCATTTATACTGTGGATCTGAAATGATTTTAGAATCGGTCTGGAAAATATTCATGAGAGAGGTCAGAGCAAGCGGCAAATTTTCAGGTTACTTGGGCCGAAGTCCAGATCTATAGCTAAATAGCTGTGTGACCACTGACAAGTCCGCTCCCTTCTCTGGATTTTGGTTTCCTCCTGCAGATGTAGCTATTGAGGTTTGAGTCAAATCCACGTTTTCCAAAATGTGCTCTAAAGTACGTTAATAGGAAGCTATGTGGAAAAGGGTTTCAATGATCAATTTAATCAGGAATTGCGTTTCAGTACAGTAGTCCCCCTTTACCCATAGGGGACATGTTCCCAGATGCCTGGTGGGTGCCTGAAACCACAGATACACTGAACCCTGTGTCTACTATGTTTTTTCCTATACATAGATACCTATGATAAAGTTTAATTTATAAATTAGGTACTATAAGAGAGTAACAACAATAACTAATAATAAAAGTGGCTTTGGACCGTTAGTAAGTAAAATATGCGTTCCCTGAACACAAGCACTGCAACATGCACTCAGTCAATCTGCGAACTGAGAGGGCTTCTGAGGGACTGGTGGGCAGGTGGTGTATACTAAGTGGATTCGTTGGACAGAGGAATTATTCACATCCAGGGCAAGATGGAGCGAGACGGCAAGAGATTTCATCATGCTACTCAGGATGGTGCACAATTTAAAACTCATGAATTGTTTATTTCTGTGATTATCCATTTAATTTTTTGGACCGCGGTAGATTGCAGTAACTAAAATGTCAGAAAGCAAAACCATGGATGAAGGGACACTACTGTACTAGTCAAAAAGACCAGAAATAACAGTCGCTGGAATAAGATAAAAATTTATCTTTCTTTTAAGTGAAAGAAGTCCAGAGATAAGCAGTCCTGGGCTGGAATGAGGAGGAGTCCAGCTAGTTCTATCTTTCTTCTTCACCATCCTCAGCAATGGCTTCCATCTTCAGTCATTTTGTAGTTCATGATGGTTGCTAGAGCTCCAGCCATCACATCCACATTCTGTGTAGCAGGAAAGAGGAAGTATGAAGCATGGTAGACAGAATGGTGCTTCTCCTAGATAAGTTAGCTCCCTTTAAATAGCCTTTCCTGAAGTCCTTTTTGACACTTCTGCTTTTATCTCATGGATCAGAATGCAGTCACATGACCATATCCAGCTGCGAGAGATGCTTGGAAATGTCATACTTCAGTCAAGGAGATGGCCAATGTGAATAGAATCAGAGTTCCATTACCAAGGATGTTGAAGAGAATGGATATTCAATGGCAACTAACAGAACCTACCCCAGTGGCTAAGGAAGCGTGCAATAGACTGGATTACAGTTGAGTATATTTCTGTTCAGCATATTTCAGAGAGTTTTATATGTAAATGTACATTGTGACACTTCCTGTATGAGATGTGTCCCATAATTATTTGATTATAGACTCCTTTCATTTCAGAACATCATGTGCAATTATTAGTCTAAGAAAGAACTTGAAGGAAAACTGCATGCAATGATCTGCAGTGTTCTTGGTTATTGACAAGGCGTGAGATGCTCTCCATCAGGGGTTCCCCTCTTCCTCACCAGCTCCCCTGATGACAACCCCAATTCCCATTAACATTTCCCTCCTGCCAGCCCTCTGGCACCCCTGATAAGCTCAAGCATGATCGGGAGCCCTCTGTGGGCTCTGCCCTGCCTGCACTGAGGGGGCACGTGACACTCCCTTCTCCTTCATTGTCATATTTAGTCACGCATTGATGGTTTTTGCTGAGATGAGATCATGGGGGTGTTAGGCAGCAAAGTCTTGATTTGATTCGCATCAAGTGAGGATGTAATTGGAAGCAATCAGAATGAAGTGTCCCGTTTTAGGAAAAGCCCTTTCTGCAGCAAAACTTAGTGACAGTGCAGGCGTGATTTAAAGGGACAGTTGAGAATTAAAACACAGCAAAACAAAAGTAAAGGCGTTAAGAAAGAGACTCCACCATGTGTTCCTTTCATGCAAGGCTCTGTATTTGTTTCATTACCAGCACGATGGTGCATGATGATGTCCACATACAATTCTAAGTTTCAAAGTTTTCAAGAGCATTACTGTCCCATTCATAAACATTTTTTAAAGTCCCTACTACATGTGAAGCCCTTTGTCTTTGTCCTTCAGAAGCTCATGGTCAAGCTGAAGAGAAGAATGTTACACAAAGTTCAGAAAAGAGTTCTGGAAGTCTTCGTATAGTAGCAGATGGCTGATAGAGATGCTTGGTGGTGAAGGAGCTGAGTTCCATAATAAGACATGCATGCGATTAAGCCTTGGCTATATCACTTTTTAGACTTTGGGAAAGTTCTTCAGCTTCTTTGTGCCTCAGTTTCCTAGTCTGTAAAATGAGCGCGGAGTTTCCACCTCCTGGGATCATTTTCGCTATTAAGCGAAATAATGATCCTCGCATTTCACATGGTATGTGAGCATTCAGCAACAGCTTTCCTGTTGTGGTTGCTGTTGTAATTATTAATCTTATTTACTCTTCTTCTTAGTTTCATGGCAATATAGCAAAGAGGATCCACAGAGGAGAAAAAGACAGTCGTATCTTGGGGAAAGGGCCTGAGTGAAGACCAGGCTTATGGGATAGCAATTTTGGACTGAGTTGCAGAAGAAGGAAAGAATGTCCTAGGAGATGAAGATATCTCAGCGGTCATCTCAATTAGCCTGTCAAACAAAACATCAGACCTCGTTTGTGGTCCCTGGTGGTTTTCAAATTGGTGACATGCAGTCAGTTCCACCCAGTTTCAACAAGCAGACATATTGCTTTGGCCAGAAAGGTCAATATGTTTGAATTTGAATGATTCTCTCCCAATTTAACACTGTCTTCCCAGGTTTTTACCTGGCATACTTATGTGTTTATATAGCTGACCCTCTTCTAGGGAAAGATGCTGGTAAAAAGAGAGACAGTGGCCAAATCCTATGGAGGAAGTGAGACCTGGACCGAAAAACTCCCAATGAGATCAGAAGCCGGGAAGGTGGAGAACAGGATGAAATGTGGGCAAGGTGAGTGGGGTAGGGCAAGATATGTAGAAATAAATTCTGGCTGCAGTGTGCGAGCTCCATTCAAAACTGACCACATGGTGTAGTCTACACAGAAATCGAAATATAATTATGTACACCCAAAATTTATGTAATGTTATAAACCAATGTTACCACAATTACAATTAATTAGTTAATTAAAAAACTGACCACAACTGTCCTTAACCACTGAGTGACCTTGGGCGTCTGACACCCCCACCCCAGCGGCCTACAATTTCCTCAATTGTAAAACGGTGCAGGCTAATGGCGTCACTATAATCCTGTCCAGAGTTCTGATTCCAATTACACAGTTCTCTAGAGGCAGTGTTGAAGGACTTTGTCAGAAGAAAGAATATTTCTTCATCCATAGATCCACATATGCTATCCAGAATCTTCTGGGGTTCTTGGAATTTCTTGTAAGAAGTCCCACTATCCAAAGAATAATTCCCAACACCACAGTTTCTTTGAATAAGCAGTTACATCATCTTTCTAGACACTACCACCCACAGCCTCAACACAGATGGGCTGCTTGTAAAAAAGAAGTCTGTGGATGTGGAGGTCACTCAGAGTAATGCAGCCTATTCACATTAGGCTGTGGCGTCCTGTCTCTCAGTTCTATTCCTTCTGCCCACAGAGCAAAGCAAGGTGAGATGCACTGTCAGTTTTAAAGATGGATCCATACTCCTCAGCTTCATTCCAGTGTTCACTGAAATATGTTTAGCAATGTTTCACAACATCCCTGTTCACAAAACGTAAAAAAGCAAAAATTAAAGTCGAGCTTTTGTGATGAATACTACATTCTTTTTCATCTTTAAGACTTCTTGAAGATACTAAACTGGTTTGTCTTAAGTTGTGTGCCTTGTTTTTCCCTTTTATAGGATGGGAGCATTAATCAGCAACATCGTTTCTGTGAAGCCTGGGAATGATTGAGAGGAAGTATCCAGAATGTACATAAACTATAAAGTCTCCATTCAGCAGAGGCACAGAAGATACAAAGTTGTCTGTTGAAAAGCATTCTTTTTCAAGGCATCCTATTTGGAGGTTTGAAAGCAAAGATCATCTGTGTTGTGTCTTCATGTGTGGGAGCCACCATGGTGGCTGGAAAGGGTTTCTCAGTGTTGGCTAAACTCCTAGGACCACACTCAGTAGCCATACATCTTAGCCAGTCTGGATTAGTCTAAATCTGTAATTTGAGGATTATCATTTTTTTATGGGATTGATATGAGGATTCAATGAAACACCAGTTGTCTGTCATATAAAAGGATCAAAAAACTTCCTTCCTTCTCTCCATTCACAGAATGATTTCATTCATTCAAGTCTTTTCCCAAAACATACTTAGTTTACATCTAATACCTAATACCATTAGATGAACTGAACTTTTTAATTAACAAATCTATATTGAGACTCAGAATGATGTGGGAAAAATATGGAGGGAGACAAGAATGGAGGAAATTTCACAGCCAGTGGCCGTGGCCTCGAAAGCTCCATGCAAAGCTCACCTTGCCACTTCCCATCTTCGTGCCTTGGAGATGGTGGAAGGACACATGGGCCATATTTCAGGCCAACGTGTAGAGAATCAGCCAAATGCACTTGAGAGAGAATGGGAGAAAAGGAACATGAGTCTTAGGACTCTAGGGGATGAGGGGGAACCTACAAAAAAAGACAATTACTCAACTGCTTTAGTTTAAAATGACACTTAAACCTTTTCTTTCCAGAAAGAAACAGAAAAGGCAAAGAATGAATACATCCACTTTCTTTAACATGAGAGGCCAACACAGAGATGGGAAGTGCTCTCCGAGGAGAACAACGTAAGGTCACTGCATTTACCAGCTCTCTCCCTGGAGCTCAGAAAGCAGGCTCACATGTGAGAAACTTTTATTTTTCCCTCTGATGCTAATTGAATGTGCAGATAGAGAGATACCGAAGTGGCTCCATTAAAATGAAATATGTCCCCTGAGAACCTGCTTCCATCCATGCTCTTGCCCACTGCCCTCCACCCCAGCAGAATGATAACTTTTTCTGGTCAACAAAGCCCATCTTCAGTTATTATTTCTCTTTGTCTCTTTTCATATCTCCTAATGGAAACATTCCAGTAGCTGCTGGCTAGAAAATTAGCCATCTGAACTCTGATTCTTCCGCTCTCTTGTTTTCTTTCTTTCTGTGTCTCTCTCTTCTCATCAGATTAGTGAGAAAATTCAGCATTGAATCTCTTTCAAGCTCTTGGCTCTGCACAGCCTGGTTAACACATGGAAGGGGCTAAGATTAAACCTTAATTTAACTCTGTCTCTCACCCAAACGTCACCAGACGTCCTGGCCCAGTTTAACTTTCAATCATTTTCTGAAAAGTCTGGAGGAGTGAGGCTCCACACTGCCCGTGTCTCCAACGTGACCTTCTTTGCCTGGTCAAACGCCTTGTGGTGAAATCCAAGATGGCATTAGGAAGGAGAAGGAGAGTGAGAAGAAATGAATATTTATTGAGTTCTTGGCATATTCTGTGCACTTTAAATGCATTATCTCTTTTCATAGAACAGCCCTAAGGAATAAATATGTGTTCCTCTATTTTTTTTCAGAGAGAGAAACTGAGGCTTATGGGGGTAACTGTCTTGTCTAAGTTCATGCCAATAGTAAGTGATAGGGTCATGATTTTCTTGCATTGATTGTCAACGTGCAATTGTCCCTGAGGCTGGATTAGCCAGTAGAGTGCTCAATGACCAGCACAGACCCAGTGATCAGAAGTCCTCACAGCGACTCTTCCAGTAGGTATCATCATCCGCTCTTTTCAGACAGGGAACTGAAGCTCAAAGAGATTGAATAAATTCATCATCCTTCACGCATTTAGTCCATGGAAGAGTTGAGACCAGGACTCATCTCTGCTGTAGCTCAAAGCTCCTAATGTTGGACTCGAATTGTAATTTTGGATATCTGCACCATGGCCCACCCACCGAAAATCAAATCATGTTCTTTCCATCCCACTTTAGGCCTCTTGGAGCATCTGAGAGTTCCCATTTAAAATCACAATGGAGAAAATAGGTGAGCCAAAATGTCTTCAAGAGATAGCCCAACAGAATGGAAAAAGCTGTGGGGTTTTGGTTGTTTCTGCCTTCAGAAAATTGAGAATAGTAGTATTAACTCTAATAAGATAAGGCAATTATAGATGGGACAGGAGATCAGACCAGACCTCCCTGTGGAGTGAGAGATCCAGTCCTTGGGAGGAAAAACATGGTATCCAAAAAGATGAGGAGCCAGACAGTAGGCCAAGCAATCTAGTATGAAGGACGCTATCAAGTATTGATGAATTTCAGAAAATCAGAGGAGGGAAATCCAGAGATGGATCATATGACATTCAGAAAACCCGGGCAAAGACAAGAATTCAACATTAGGCAAGTCTATCAGTAAGCCCAGGTTATACACATGAGGATCTGCTCATCAAAGCATTGTTTATTCAGATCAGCCAAACTTATATATATACATATGCATATATATGTGTATATATATGCATATATATATATATATGCATATATATACACACACACACAGAATCTTCCATACAAGAATCGTTGAATACATATGCATTCCACTTCCACAAGGGACTATTATATTACCATTATAAATTGTTAAAAAATTGTAAGATGAAGGAAAACGCTTTTCAGCCCCATTACCCTCCTCCTCCATAAATGAGAGGATACAAAATCATTCTCTCTCTGAATAAATTCACCTGTGTAAAAATATGTAGAATGAACCTGGGGGAAATTGTGCCAAAATATTCCTAGCACATGATGCAAAACATAAAATTTGAGGGGAATTATTTTTCTTTCTTGTCTATACTTTTTTCCACATTTTTTCCATAATAAATATCTATTTTTAAAAACCAGAATATATTCCAAGATGAGAGACCCGGGCCAGGAGCCTGGGGCAGGGCAGGCTGTCAGTGGGGGACAGGGGGTCTCAGCCACGTGCTGCTGGTGGATTTGGACACAGAGAGACTGGCCAGGCTTGAAAGACAGTCAAGATGGAGGAAGGAAGGAGAGGAGCTAACAGATATTGATGCCTACTCTGTTCCAGATGTATGACGTATGTTATCTCACCCAGTCTTCTCAATGACTTTGCTAAGTACATATGAATATCCTCATTTTATAGATGTGAACTGTATAAAGTTGATAAAGATTAAATTACACATCCAGACTCAGTTCAGTTCACATAATAACAATAGGTAATATTTATTGAACACTCATGGGCCACAACACACGCTGAGCACTTTCCCCACAGGTGTCAGATTAGTCTTTGCAACAAACCTCTGTGGTAGGCACCATAATTTCCTCAACCCCGTGGATGGTGATTGTGAAGCACACTTGACCCCAAGTCCCACAGGTGGTAACAGTTGAGATGGTATTGGGCAGTTGACTGCAGATTGTGCCTTAAACTACTTCAGGACACCAGCAGCAAGGTCCGCAGCTGGCAAGATCAAGATACAAGACAGCATTGTCTGTCTCAAAAGCCCATGCTCTTTCCCATATAGGCCAGCATTGCCACGTAAACAAATGCAAAAAGTAAAACTAGCAAACCAATGAACACGCCTGTGATTTCATTTCAGCTTCATCACTAATGTATTAGGTGACCCCGGTTAGTCCTTCTGGGAGTCTGTTTAGCTTCCTGCACAATGGAAAAGGGGTGTGATTTGAAAACCTTTGAAGTCCCTTCCAAATCTAACCTCATCGGGAAACACATCTCTGCACTGGAGTCTGCACCAGCACCCCATCACCTTCATATCTTGGTGTTTTTTACCACACATTTATGTTTTAATATTTTAAACATTTTTGCTTTGAAATAATTTAGGAGTCACAAGAAACTGTGAAAAGAGTACAGAGTTCCCACGTACCTGTCAGTCAACTTCCCCCAGTGGTCACCTGGAAATTGACATTGGTGCTAGTAACTGAACCACAGAGCTTGTTGGGATTTCCCCTGTTCACACGCACTCGTCTACTGAGCGTCCTGTGAAGTCATTGGACATCCCTCACGATGACGGGTCAACAAGCTGTTTGTTCATCCTCCACTCCCATCGACAACTCCCTCCTCACATTTTGCCCTGCAGCAAGCTTGATCTTCTTATGTGTCCCCAGCACATGATATTCTTTGCATGTAAGTGCCCTGGGTCCCAAATAGCCTTTCTCAACATTGTTGCCCACCAATGAATCTGATCAAAAGCTGCCTCTGTGGTGCAGCCCCACTGCTTGCTCCAAGGCCAGCTCCCTTTGGGAATCTTTCCATCTTGGACAGGGATCCATCTTTATTTCCTGGTGTTTTCTGTGCCTAACACTGTGCCTGAGACCTTGTAGAGGCATGACACATGCTTGTGGGAAGAATGAACAAGTGCAATCTGGGCTCTCAAGAGCCATTCTCTTCATATCTTGAAGTGTCTCTTTAAAGAGAACCCCCTTCACCTTAAAAAGCTTTCCATTGAAGGATAATTAATTTAGAAATGAAAAGTATATACAGGAGGCAATGAAAAAAGGAAGGAAGGGTATATATACTCAAAGCATCACTCCACATAAAGTTCTATGGGACCATTTCACCATTTAAGATGAAGGCAAAACCATTGTGCATATAATTGAATTTAAATGATGAAAATAATACTCGTTCTCAGTCTGCATTAGAGATACTATTTAAAAATTATTTCTCATATAAACACATGCTCTCCAGCCCTCATTTTCTTCCCCTTTTTGCTCCTGCTCTCAGGCACAAATTACCGTTAAGTTGGGCTGAATAATGAATGAAAACAGTCAGTGTCGTTAATGACAAAATGTAATATTAAACTGATGAGACCTCTTGTTTGCAAAGTTTTTTTTTCCCTCTCTCTTTTTTTCTCCTAAACATTCCTCTGCAAAGATAACCAGCAAAATGATTCATATTCAACTGAGTATCTCATTGAAAGATTATGAACCCACGGAAACGTAAACTAGCAGGTCTGATATCCTAAGGAGAAAATAAATGAATAAAACAACCTTCTCTTCAGATCATCACCCTTGTTGGTGTGTGGCCGTCTCATATGTGGAAGAAGAGCTTTTGTTTTGGAGCTTATGCAAGTCTCACAGAGATAAGCTCTCAGTTTATTAGTGTCCATCACTGCATTTGGGAAGGGTTCCTTGAACAGACGTTAATTTTGCCCTATTACAGTTGCTGAAGTGCAGAGTGCGCTGACATCAATTTCCTGTCAGACACATGTTCCTTGAGATGTGAGGTTCATATATATGAACCTCTTTTTAGAGAGGACCTTCTACCATTTTTCTCGTTGGAGGTGATCTTGAGGCAGTAGCTGGGTGGAATGGGTCCAGGGTCTGAAGAATGGAGTTGAATTGAGGGCTGGAAGCTCCAGAAACGCTAGGCTTAAATCCCATCTGAGGTACCTTCTAGCTTTATTTCACTACTTGGGAAGGTAAGTGCCATTACTTCCCCCAGTCTTGGACTTCTACAGATAATAAAATTAAGACTCATAATGATTATATAACCTCTACGGTAGTTCCTGAACAGCGTGCTCAGAAGATATGTGTAGAGAGAATGAATGCTTCATATCCATCCTTGAGGTGGGACGCCTTCTACCATGGGTATGTAAGACCAAAGACCACATGAAGAACTTTTAAGTGTCTCCATGACAAGATAATCAAAATTCTAATTAACTAGATAACGTCTATTGAACTTTTTCTGGACTATGCACTGTTCTAAGCACTTTAGATGCACCAACTCCATTAAAAACATCACACATACTCAATAAAAAAAGGTACTATGCATAGTCCCAATTTTTTGATGAGGGAATCGGGGCTCAGAGACATTGAGAGTCTTGCCCTGTTCAGTGATCTCTAGAAACTGGCAGATCTAGGACTTCAACTCAGGCCATTCTGACTCGTGTCCATCATGTTGGAGCACAGCCATCACTTGGCCCTTTTATGAGTCACGGAATAATCACATATTTCCAAGAAACATTTCTTTGATCTAATGAATGTGTTTTTCCTCTCATTATGTAATAGAGCTTTGCGGTTGTTGTTGAAATCATAAATGAATGCATTTCAACATCTTTCTCATTTTGTCTATGTTGCTGCAAAGCCCCAGACTCAACTCATGGTTCAATCGCAATAATTTTATCAGCCCCTAAATAAATGTGTTCCTCTGTCCTTCTAAGTGAATTTTAAATTTCTGGCTCTGTTTTTCACTCTCTTCAAGTATATTTTATTGTTAAGTTCTTCTGGATCAATTTTTGAGGAGATCTATACAATTAGAAAGAAGTTTCAAATCAATTACCCTTATCAACTACCTTGCGGTAAGATATCACTTTATAGATCAGGAAACAGAAAGTTAAGGGACTCGCTCAAAATGAATGAGCTGGTGAATTCTGGAACCAAGTCACTTTCCAATATCTCTGTTCCATATCCAGTGATTATTCCATTTTATTGTGTTGCCTTTTGCATGTGAGGGCTATATATTATTTTTAAAAATTGAGCTTTCAAAAAGATAGTCATAATAAAAAGCAGATATTTATTGATTGTGCTGTAGGTCAGGTTCTGCCCTAAAAGTTTTGTTTATACCATTTTCATGTTGTCCCTCTAACACCAATCACTCTGTGCTAGTTTTCTATGCTGTGTGTGATGATTGGTTTATGTGTAAACTTGGCAAAGCTCTAGTGCCCAGTTAGAGACTCAAGCTCTCATCTCGGTGCTGCTGTGAAGGTATTTCGTAGGGGTGGTTAACATCGACAACCAGTTGACTTTACGTCAAAGAGATTACCCTTGGTAATGTGGGTGGGCCTCATCCAAGCAGCTGACAGGCCTTAAGGGCAAAAAATTGAGGTTTCCCAGGAAAGAAGGAATTCAGCCTCAACTCCTGCCTGAGTTTCCATTCTGGCTTGCCCTGTGAATTTTGAACTTGCCAATGCTCGCAAGTCTTGAAAATTAATCTATATATATTTCTTAAATATATATGTGTGTATATTTGTATGTGTGTGTATGTCTATGTATACGCATATATATAGTTTAATTTATTTACTACATAAATTTAGTTACTTATTTCCATATAGTTGGTTCTGTTTCTCTGGAGAACCCTGACTAATAGCCTATGTAACAAACGACCACACACTAAGTGATTTAAACAACAAATTTATTGGCTCACAGTTTCTGTGGGCCAGGAGTCTGGCACATTTTGGGTAAGTCCTCTGCTCTGTCTCACAAGGCTGCAATCAAGGTGTCAGCTGGCTGCATCCTCAACTGGAGGTTCAAGTAGGGAAAGATCTGTTCCTCAAGTTCCTTCAGAATTTATATCCTTGTGGGTGTAGGACTGAGGTCCCTGTTGTCTGTTAATGTCTGACTGGCTCTCAGCTCCTAGAGTCCTCTCTCAGGTTCTCACCACGTGGCCCTCTCCATAGACGCCCTCCTCACGTTTTGTTCCTCTTCCTTCAGGAAGGCTTCAGTTCCTTAGAAAGGCTCATCTGATTCAGTCAGGCCCACCCAGGATAATCTCCCTTTTGTTTAACTCAAAGTCAAGTGTTTAGGGACTTAATTACACCTATATTATCCCGGGTCCCATATAACACACCATCATCATGGGAGTCACAACTCATCCTCACAAGTCCTGTTCAAAGTCCAGGGAAGGGGATTACGTAGTGTTGTGAAGCAAGGGGCAGGAAACATGAGGGTCATCCTTAAATTCAGCGTACATCAGTATTCCTTGGGAATTTTTTTATTAATCAGTTCACAACCATCCAATGAGCTCCTTCTAGGTGCCAGGCATGGTATTGATGCAGAAGGAAATTTCCGTGCCCCTGGAAAGAGAGACAGGCAGTCTCATACAGACTCACATAATTAAGTAGAATTTGTAAAGTAATTCAACAGCAGTCCAATGGTGGTTACTTGAGAGCATAGAGGACAAAGAGAATAACTCTGCCAGCCAGAATCTAGGAAGGATTTATAGAGACAGAGACATTGGAACTGAATTTTCAAAGTTGAGAAGGAGTTTTCCGGGAGAAGCAGCTCAGGAAACTCACTTGAGAGGAGACACAGCCAGGCCTAAGGCTGGTAGAACAACGTTAAAAGATCCTGTCTGCTAGAGGAAGAGGGAAATATTTCTTATGACTATTCCAAGAACTCGTAGCCTATAAGAGGCCGGCCACAGACGAGAGCTTCAGGAATTTAAGAAATGTTCTAACTTTTTATTCCTCATTTCAAGGGCGATACTGTGGGGGAGAGGGTAGAAAGAGGCTTAAGTGGTTCTGAAGAATTTGAGAAAATGAGATTTTAGTCATTTTATGACATTATGTTTTCTCATTTTTAAAAAGTCAATCATTTCATAGAAGAAAAAAATACTTTACTTATAGAAAGTCCAGGACTTACAGAAAAATATAAACACACGAAACTAAAAATTTTATCTGGTTGAACCCTCACAGGTACACAATAAAGTTTTGCTATATAACCTTCTGTATAAGTAATGTAAATGAATATAAAGATAAATATTTATGTGGAGAAGATATAATATTTCATGAACTTTTTTTTTCCTCCCCAAAGTCCTAGTACATAGTTGTATATCCTAGTTGTAGGTCATTCTAGTTCTTTGTGGGATGCCACCACAGTGTGGCCTGATGAGTGGCGCCATGTTCACACCACGGATCTGAACCGGCGAACCCCAGGCCCCCAAAGTGGAATGCTCAAACTTAACCACATCTAACGTAAACGGGTTCTGATATCACTAAATATTCTTTTACAGTGTTATTTTTAATGGCTGCATAGTTTTGCATTATACCAGTGTATCAAAATTTATTTAGCCGATGTCCTATTATGAGCCAGGAAATTTGTCTTTTACTATTATTAATATAATTGGTATAACCATGCTTCAAAAGTTTGTGAAAACAAAACAGGGTCATAGTTTATCAATATCCAAATCGTGTTAACTGTTGGCCCCACCTGTTGAGGCAGGATCCTGTTGTCCCCTAACGTGCATGTAGGTTTTCCCTTTTCGGAGAGACTCCAGGATCCTGAGCTCCGTGCCTGCAGGAGCACAGAACATATTTATATAATTCAGCATCCTCAAGAACCCTCCTCTCATGCTGGCTGCCTGAGTCCCTCAAGGATTGGTGACCTCCTGGGACTGGCGTCATCTACCACTTTGCTGGCTTGGAGAAGGATCACCAGTTACTAAGTGACTATCTCTTACTCCAAACCCACTCTTCTACCCAGACCCTTCAGACTACATTTCTCCTTGGCCAGTCAACTCCCTATTAGATTCTGCTGAGAACGGATGCTGAGGGAGCCTGGGGGCAGCTGAGGGAGAGAGAGCCTCCTCCTTTGAATTTTCCTTGCTGCAGTGTCCAATGCTGCCTCGGCGAGGGCCACGCCCCCCCCCCCCCCCCCCCCCCCCCCCCCCCGGCAGCAGAAGTTGGTTCCGATATCCAGACTCATGTTCCTCCTGGTACTTTCAGATCTGGGGCAGCACATCCTCAGAGATACCAGAGCCAGCCAGACAGTGCCCTTGTCCAGAGTCTGGGTCCCTGGTTCCTCCTCTGAGCTCCGAAGTTCCAGTACCACCTCCTTCACTTCAGATGTCTGAGTTTGGTTCTGCAAGGCCCTCCTCCCAGCTCCTTGGCTCTAATAATCCAACTTCTCTTTGTTTCCCTGCATCTGGGAATTGCAGCTGCTTCCTGCAATTACTATCTCTCTGTTACCTTAGTGTCTTCTCTTTTTTCAGTTCTTCAATTCCTGTTTAATGAATTACTTATAATACACTCTCTCTGAAAACAAAGGGTATGGCCTGATAAGCCAAAATATTCATGTTCAAGTCTGTACTGGTCCCCATTCCTAATTTTATATACATTGTAGAGAAAATGCTTCCACCTTTGGCAAAACATTATAGAAATTTTGTAGATGAAAGAACAGGCCTGTGAAAGACAGCCTAGGTTATGGCCAGTCTTAAAGCAGAGTCTGATGGTTGTCGCCCGTCTACAGAGCCTCTGTTGTGGCTCCTGTGTGTCTTACAGGGGCAGTTTATGGAGCAGGTACAAACTCACCCTCTGCCTCAGGAGCCCATCCAGACCCCTCTGCTGCAGCTAAGTCTCCCCCCATGGACCTCATTTCTTATGCTAAGATCAGTCTCTTCACAGGAAAGTCTCATGCTTCAGGAGAGATCTCACTCACACTGCAAAGTGTGTGTGTGTGTGTGTATGTGTGTATCTAGAAGGGGGTAGTGGTGGTGGTGGTATCGCTGTTTGAACTTAATTGCAGACTTATTTCGAAACACAGCAGACCCCTGGCTGTGACAGAAGTAACTGATGCCAGACTAGCCTATCGTGATGTAGAAACTATGCAACTGGGCAAACTGAATTGATTTCAGACATTAAACAACAGGCAGCACAGCGTGAGACGAGACCTGTTATTGCCCGAGATTTCTACTTGAAGTCACCTTTGGACAACAGGGCAAAAAAATCTCCACCGAAACAGAGCACAGGGATCTTGCTGAGCTGAGGAGATGGAAATTGAAGTTCAGGGCGAGAATCTAAAGTGCAGCATCCCTGTGAGAGGGAGCTCGGCAGAGAAGATGCTTCCAAAATATGAAGAGGGGTACCCTGGAGTCTTAGGACAAATACCAACCTACTAAAGAGCCATACCTCCAAAATATTAAAAATCAACACTAAATCAATGAAATCAATCAAATACTAAAAATTGATAAAACCAAAAGTTGATTCTTCAAAAAGATAAAATATCCTCTCCTGAAGATATTAAAAGGCTAATGAAAGAACATAGCAAGAATAAAAATCTTTCTATCAATGAATTTGAAAAGTTCAATGAATAAATTCCTTGGAAGACACAAATTAGCAAAACTGATAAATATAAGAAATAGCAATTATGAGGCAGAGTCATCAGTATTACCTGAGAACTTGTTAGAAATGCCTGTCTTTCAGGCTCCACCTCAGAGCTATGGAATCAGAAACTCCTGGGGCTGGGGTGGGGTGGGGTTCAGCAATCTGCATTTTAGCAAGCCCTTTACGCAATTCTAATGTACTCTAACATCTGAGAATGACTGCTGGAGGGAACTCATCCTTTGCCCTAGCTCAGCTATTTATACACGTGGTCCTGTCTTTAAATTGTCATCTCCAGTAGCTTCATCACCTCTGAAACTTGACTTCGGCCATTCAAGACTTCACTGTAACCTCCAAACTTCCAGATCATTCCAGTCCTCCCAGTCCAGATGTTCTGCAGTGTCGTTGAAATCTCCAGTCCACTGATCCTATGACTTTTCCAATGTCTATCATCTCTTGCAGTCATTACAGCTATTTCACAAATTTCTGATTATTCTCATTTCCAAAATGTGGTCGAATCGCCCCTTCACCACCTCTTGAAATTGGATGAGGCCTTGTCATTTGCTTTGGCCAAAGAAATCTGAGTGGAAGTGGCATGTCATTTTAATTGCCTGTGCCAACCCTTGACCCTCTTTCCTTGCTGAGGCAGTGATGGTGGAAGCCAGTGTCGAGATGGAGCCTTCATCGGCCCAGGTCTCTGAGCAACCACAATGAACAGAAGCCATATCCATCCTGCATGAGAAAGACATAATTGCTGTGATAGGCCGGTGAGATCTGGGGCTTGTTTATTGTTCTAGAGTAATCCAGCTTCTCCTGATGGGCACAGCCTCCCTCCAGGTACAACTTCCCTGACCATGCCTGTAACCGGCCCTTGAAAACAGCCTTTGCTCCCTTCCCCATTCTCTACTCATCAGCTTCCTCTAGTAGCCCCACCTCCCTGCCAAACCTGGGGTATTAGTCAGGGTTATTCAGAAAAACAGAACCTATAGAATGTATGGTATATAGACAGAATTATTTTAAGTAATTGGCTCATATGATTTTGGAGACTGTCAAGTGCAAAATCTTCAGGGTAGACCAGAAGGCTAGGGACCCAGGGAAGAGTGGAGTTTGGAGTCCAAAGATAGTCTGTTGTCAACATTCTCTCTATTTCCAGGGAGGTCAGCCTTTTTTCTCTGAAGGCCTTCAACTGATTGCATGAGGCTCACCCACATCATGGAGAATAATGTGCTTTACGCAAAGTCTACTGATTCAAATGTTAATCTTATCTAAAAGATACTTCCACAGAAATATCTAGAATAATGTTTGATCAAATATCTGGATACTGTGGCATAGCCAAGTTGACACATAAAATTAACCCTCAAACCCAATGAACCAACTGTCTATTTTCTCTGCATTTCCTCCCAAGGATCTGATTACAGCTGGAGAATATTACCAAAAGTGGCTGAGTGGATGCATTTCAATAAGTGACCGTATGTCTGAAAAAGGCATTGAATCCAGCTAGACACTTCTTCTATATTTTCCAAGTAAATTTACTTTTCCAGGTCTAGAAATGATGGTTTTACCATTTCTCTTTCCTCATGTATCTACCCCCACCCCCAGCACACTCTCTACTGATAACCTCACCTGACATTTCAAACATCTGTGCAGTCAGATCTTAATTCTCCACCTTAATTTCTCCAGAGACACTGGCCGCCCTGTGTCTGTATCCACCATGCCTGGCTTCCCCCCATTTGATGAATTGAGCACCCTATCTCATCTCTAGGACAGACTCCTGTATTGATGCTCCCTGTCCTGGGCCCTCTCGCTTTCTAGAGGACCATGTTCCTCCAGTTTTTTTCATTCTATTCAGTATCATCAGCTTTTTCCTTTCTACTGAATCATTCTCATAAGCCTACAATTCGCTGTAAGATATCCATCCAAAATTGAATCTCCCGTGCCCCCACATCCCTCCAACTACCATGCCCTTGTTCCATAGATGTTCACAGCAGCACACGCCTGCCCAAGAGATTTCTGTAGTGTGACTACAGTTGTCCTTTCTCCTTCACTCACTTGTCGCCTCTTCAGCGGGGCCTTCAGAGACCATCCTAGCTTTAGCAGCTCATCCCCAATACTCTGTCTCATTTACTGTACTTTTCCTCTTTATAAACATTATTATTACGGATACTTGCATCTACTTACTCATGCGCATGTTTATTATCTATCTCAGCCCGCTGGAATACATATGTGCTGAGGGCAGGTCCTGAGGCTGTATACACAGCCCCTGCCTGGCGACCACCATCTGAATATCGCATGGCCAATGGCCACTCTTTCCAGGCAAACTGCAGCCCGCTTGAACCCTTACCTAGAAGAGACAGGGCTATAAAAGAGCATCCAAGTCGGCAGAAATGCAGCTCAGGCTAAAAACAGCACTTAACAATGTACATAACAAAGACGGGCACGGGACTTCTGAGTCCAGCACACCTGCATTCTCACATTTGCCTGGGATACTGGGGAGGGTATTCCTTAATATTCTTCCCCACGTAGGGGATTGCTTCCAAGCGACAGGGTAGCCTCCGCCAAAGGCCAGCTCCAGTCTCCAGCTCTCTGGGAGGAAAAGCTGCCTGTAGCTTCAAAAAGAGAACTTTTGTGCTTTGTCTCTGTGTGGCTGCTGTTGCTGTTGATTTGGTTTTTGTTTTCTCAAAAAAAAAAAAACGAAAAAAAATCCTGTATCCCCATTCTAAGCATGGAACCCTAAAGCTAAATATTTCGCACGTTTATGTTGTTTCCTTGGGATAATTTTCCAGATGCAGGTCTGCGGGGTACAAGGGTATGAACATATTTAGAGGTTTTGAAATGGAATGCCAAATTGCCCTCCAGAAAAGCAGAAGCACTTTATTCTCTCCTAAGCTGGAGCTGAGAGGCCCAGCACCCCATGGCCTTGCCTACTCTGTACATTATTCTTCTCCGGCTTTGCAATCTGAACACCAGGGTGCCCTTTACTCCGTAGGGGAGGGGCAGAGTTGGCTGGTGCTCGCTCCCCCATTTCCACAGGTGCTAAAACCCTTCCTAACACCCCGTCACGCCACCCACGTGCATTTGGCAGGAGGCAACCCAAATCGCCCCTTCCCCCACCTTGCCGCGGTTCTGACTATCTTGTAAAACCAACTCAGGTTCTCCTCTTGGAAGGAACAAAGTCAGAGGCACGCTCTGCACCCCGGGGTCCCTGATCCGTCACCCTCTCTGCTTCTAATACCACATCCTCCCAGCAGCCCCCTCAATAATGGACACATTTTCAGCTTTCTCAGGTCGGACAACTTATCAAAGAGAACTCGGGGGTCTCACGCAGAGCTGCAAGTAAATCCTAGCAGCTTACTGCACAGTACATCAGGCAAGGACTTGTGTTCCATTTTCATGCATTATGGCCTCCACCAGGCCCTGGGAAATGAAGTTACCATCCAATACACACACGGCTCTGCTGAGCTATGGAAACTTTCTAAGGCAAACAGGTTTTCTTCTTTGATTTCCCTCCCAATTTTATTATTATTTTCAGGAAGTTGGTGGAATACACAATGCTTTGCAGCCAGAATTTACAGGGCTAAGTAAATCTGGAATGGTGCCATTAGCTGTAGGATGAAGAAGGTGATGGAGCCACATGCATCTAATTGATGTTACCTTATTCCCATTAAGTGGTTAATTTCTGCACTGGTCCTGTGAGCACGTTATTCATAATAATAGTAACCACGAACACCAATAGAATGCAGTGCACACCAGACACTGGGCTGGTTGTTTGGCGTAATCCTCACAGCATCATTAAACACTAGCATCTACATTTTGGAGATGAAGGAACTGAGACTCGGAAAAGATGATCGCTGGATCTAAGTCCTCGCTATTCAAAGTGGAATCCAAGGACCACCAGCCTGAGCATGTGCACAGGGGAGTTTGTGAGAAATGCAGAGTCTCGGGCCCCGTCACAGGCCTAGAGAATCAATCTGCGTTTTAACAAGGTCCCTGGGTGACTCATGAGCTCACCGTAGTTTGCAAAATAATATTGTAGATTGTACAGCTAGTCAGAAGAGCACCTGGCATTTGAACTGTGGTCTCAAGAATGCCCAGCGCCTGACATTCTTTCTATTAGGTAGGGCTGTCTGTCACATACATAGTAGAAAAATAGAGAAAGAAATTGTCTAGCTTCTAGAAGGGAGCTATTATTGTATGACTATATGACCATTATGTTACTGGTATGTGTGCGTGTGCGTGTGTGTGTGCCTGTGTGCGTGTGTGTAGGAATTGTTTATTCTCTATCAGTGTAGGAATATAGCTAGTGATGTAGCAATGTTTCTACTTTGATGGGGTAAGAAAATAAAGGTGTTTTCATGAATAGAGAATGCTTGCCTGTCGCGTGCTCGTCTGTGACACTAAAGGATTATTTACCTATCATTAAGATATGAATGCTTTATCTGGTACTATTTTGCCTGTAGCAGAAATTGTATTAAACGTGCAGACTATTACGCCATCCATCCATTGAGTTGTGTTCCAATCCTATGTAATATAATATAAATGATGAAAAATAAATCCAAGGCAATTTGTCAAGCAACCTCCCCATTCTCCCCCGCTGCCCTTACTCTGCCTTTGACGGAAGGAACTAAATCCGGAAGGCTGTGTACCACTCAAATCTTCTTCAATGTCTGTGTCCGGCTCAGCGCGGATTTTATAGAACAGAGTTAGAGTGAGTATTTGGAAAATCTATATTGTTTATAAAAAATAGCTTTCTCTGTGATGGAGTACTCACACATATGCCCTGTGAGGCGTCCTGGACACTCTGAGTCACTTTGCATCTCCTGGTGTCATTGCTTTCCTGCCTGCCAAACAAGTGCCCTACGCATCTCTCTTCTGCATGGCCACATTCCAGTGTTGCGAGGTTTAATAGAGATGTTTCCACTATGAATTCTGCCTTGTCTTTTTGTCTGCCTGTTTTATTTATTTTCAACTTTTAATGCATTAGCGTTCACTTACAGAAACACCAGAAAGCAATCTCTCTTCTTTAATAATGAATACACTCAGCGAGGAAGTGTGGGGGCCTTACTCACGATAGTCTCTAATAACCAAAAAAGAAGGCAAGAAATAAATTCCTTTGTACTGAACACGTACAAGGTGCCGAAGTACTGTAACACATCACACACACACACACAAAGATGCACACACATACACATATACACATATGACACACAAACACACATAAAGACACACACAAGCATGCATACATACACACAGGCATTCACCCATACACGCATGACACACATGCACAGATGGACACACACAAACATGCACACATATACATACCCACATGATACATACATGCATAAACACACATGGACACACACTGGTAGACACACATAATATTACTGAGCCCACAAACAACACTCTGATATTGGTATTATGAAACTTACTTTGCAGTTAAGAAAACTGATGCTTGCATTTCACTAATAAAACACAAGTTAAAATCCTCTAATATAATTTTTTTGGTTTAATATCACTAGCCCTGAGGAATTTTTATTCTTCTCTGCATGTCAGGACAGAATGTTCCTTATTGAAACCAAACTGTGTGTGCATCTATTTATTTATTTATTTAGGCCGTCACACTCCTTTGGCTGTTGATTCTTTTCATCTCACACTAAGATGAGACTAAATCATGGATTCCCGGGCGTTTCTATCCATTGTGAATACAAATGGTGTCTTCATTTCTTCGAGCCTTTTGAGATACTCAAATTGAAAAATAAAAAAAGGGAATTATATCCAGAGCATATCATTTTGAATTTGACTTATTGTAATTGTCTTCTTGCCGGTACCATTTCTTATTAATTATAAAATTATAGAGTGTTGTTGGCTACTAGAGAATGTTGAGCATGCAAGGATGACAAGAAGCACTCGAACAGACAGACCCTAGCAGCAAGCAGGTGGAGACAAGAGCTTACATGATGAACTCTTGGGAGGTGAAGCAACAGGGGTTTTATCCTACGTCAGGAGAAAAGTCAATGGGAGGCTATCTACAGGAGGATGGGCTCCAGCTGCTGTGCACTGCTACCACCTTGAAGAAGGGAAATATCATGCATGGACCGGAACTTCTAAGAATCCTAGTGGTTGCGACATTTGGGACAGAGATGTGTTGGGAAATGTTTATTAACTGGGCTCCGGGGGGGAAAAATGGTCTTGACTTGTAGCATTTCTGATTTCTATAAACTCATCCATCACGGCTGATTTCAAGCCACCAAAGGGATGTCACAAATTCGGTAAGAGATGGGCCCAAGTGGCTCTCACGAACTGGTGTGCAGTATGCGTGGCCTCTTGCACACCGCTGGTTTGGAGCCTCTTTATTGCACTTTACTAGGTAGCACCGTGTGTTAGTTTGTGTCCTCCAGGAAGTAGACAGGGAAACTGAATCTGAAGTGTAGCAGATTTACCAGAGGAAATGCCCGGGATGATAAAAAGGAGCAGGAGTACAAGGGGAGAGCATTCAGACTGCTATGCAGGTCAGACACCAGTGAAAGAAGAGAGGGAAGGAAGGAGGATGGGTCTGGAAAAGCCTCAGACTGCAGTAAAGCTCTGAGGAAGTCCTGACCAGGCTGATGGGGAGCCCCAGAGCAAAGGTTCTCCATCAGCGGAGTTGTGTTAGAGGCAGAAATGGTCTTGTTTCAGTGTCTCCAATAGCACCTCCGGTCATTGGTGCAGAGGAGCCAAGAGAGGGATGGTTTTTCTGTGAGCACCATGCAGGATCCTGGACCCAAGAAGTGTGGTACCTGGAGCATGTCAGCTGATTACACCCTTTGCGGAGGGTTCTATCTTGAAAGGTGAGGCGAGTAGCACCGTCTAGGGCTACCACACATCCGAGACCAGAAGTCACGAAAGGAGAGGCTGCCTGGTGTGGGAGTTCCCGTGCCAGAATCCCTGGGGTTATGTATGAAAAATCCAGATTTCTGGTACTTTTCGACCTGTGGATTCAGACTCTTTGGGACAGTCTACATTTTTAACAAGCTTCCCAGGTAATTTTTCTTGCTGATCAAAGCATAGCAGAACAGCTACTAGTTTGGGAGTCAGATCTTGCCGTATAAACTTGGAAGAAAAAGTTACTTTACTGCCCTAACTGCAATTTCTTCAACTACAAAGTGGATGCAATAATAAACTGATGATTTGGATTTTAGTTTTTATTCTAATCTTTTTCTTTCTGACAATAGCTAGATTATGGGGGTAATTGTCTGTTAGTCCATCATTATCTGTGACAACAAAATCATGTCATAATCTTCTGTTCTCTGGACACGTTCAGTTCATCCAGATTAAAGGACAGATTCCTAAAACCCATGTGCTTCTCCTTGAGGGTATTGGCCTGAGAAATGAAGAACTGCACCAAGAATATAAAATGTTAATTTTAGAAGAATCGTCTAGTAAATTAACACAGATGTAGTGGAAAGCACGTGTTCTTTGGAGCTGAGTAAAGCCAATACTTAAAATTTCTGAGCCTTAGGTTGTCCCTCTGTTGAATTGCTGCTCCACCTCCTAACTAGTTACTTGCGAGGAATAAGAAGAGACCATGCTGTATAAAGACAGCTGCATTGTTTGGATATGCTAATCCCATTGCTCAGATTCTATGCTGGGCAGATAAAGCAGAATGCTGGCATGCTTTACACCAAGATGGTCATTAAAGGATTATTTATTATTGAAAAAAACAAAAGGAAAAACTTGGGGAAATTCAGTTGTCTAATAATAAAAGAAAAATAATTTATCCATGGTTTCTCAGTAGTGGTCGCACATCGGAGTTACACTGGAACTTAAAAAAAATACTGAGGACTATATTCCATTCCCGAGACTCTGAAGGAATTGGCACCTGGACATCAGAGCTTTGCAAATGCCCCCTCCCTCCAATGTGCAGCACCCCGAATATGATAGAAGGTTTTAAAATCATAAAAATGATCTTATTGAGCATTTAAAATAGTATATAAAACACTTATATTAAACCCAAATAGCAAGAAACACCAGCAATGTGAAATATATGAATAGGTAAAAGATTGGAAGGAAATCAAATACAAGGTGATCTGTTGTTTCTGAGCAGTAAGGTTCTTAATGTTTTTTTTTTTTTCATCTTATTTTTCTGAACTTTGAAAGCTTTCTTCCATGAGCATGGCTAACCCTAATAATGATTGTAAGGAGAAAGTGTGCACCCAGTATATGCTCAGCTGTAGGCAGATAACCCTACTCCATACTAACCTAGTCAGGGACCTGTCTTCTCTCTTCATCTGCCATCCTTGCTGCTAGCCATTCTCCCACGTTCCACAGCTCCTCCAGAATAGGGACCAGGACTTTTTCGTCATTAAATCTCCAGCCCCCAGTACAGAGCTTGGCATATAGGTGGCACTTAATAACCATTTGTTAAATGAATAAATGAATGACTACCTGGCATTTAAATGATATTTAAATTGGCGCACCATCACTTCATAACTGAGAGATAGCAAATACTCCAGATCTTATTTTCCAGGGGTTTGTCTTCACAGCTGTATGATCCTGATGTAGGGAGCCTGCTTCTTCATTCTATTGGTTTGAGCATGATTTTTAATGTGTCTATAAAGAGAGGTTTTCAAGTTTAATTGCAGTGTCATCCCCTTCACGCTAACCCTTATCTCTGACCGTGCTTTCCTCCTGGTGGCTCAGCCTGGTTTTTATGACCCTTCCACACATAATAAAGCATCCAAACAACTTTTTCACGTCACCTTCAATGAATTCAGAGAATGCAACAGTTTGTACCCTCCTCTGTGCACAGTTTATGGCTCCTGCTTTCATTCTACAAGGCTGAAGCGAATCAAGTGATAAATATCTGTCCTAGGATGCCGGGCATGATAAAGTGCTTCTTTCCAAGATCTGCTCACTCCTCATAACTTACAGATCCAGACAAAGAGCATTCCAAGATGTCTTGGGTTTTTTCCCTTCTTAATTCTACCAAATTTCCAAACGTTGAGATTTCCACCTGTCACCCCATCTCAAATCCCGTGTGATTAAACTTCTAATAAGAACACACAAACCTTTTGTCATAGAATGATTGTTGAATGTGGCTGTACGCTATGATTAATATTTGTTTGAAGAAAAGCAAGTCAGTTAAAACAGGTAGAAGTAAATACAGAATTAACGCGAAAGGCAAGGCGTCCTTTAATAAGGCATGGGATCTGCTCCTAAAGTGAACAGTGCCACTTAAAGTGCTGTGTGGCTGTTAGTAAACCTCAGAGTGTCTCCAAGCTTCAGTTTTCTCATCTCCAGAATAAACAGAGAGAATTTGATAGTTTTTTTAAGTCATTCGTACCACATGTGATCTCCTTCATTTGTTCATTTATTTAGCCAGAGTTTATTGGGTGAATCTCAGGCAGGAACCATAGTAGACACCAGGACAGTGTCACTCCTAGACCTAGACACCTGGGGGCTCAGCGTTGAGCCTGGGCATTCAAGAGTCTTCCTGAGCCCTCCTCCAGCCTCAGCTATCCCCTCAAGATGAGGAGTTCCTGGGGACAAAGGAACCAGCCCATCCAATGCCCACTTCCCCACCCAAGTCCCAAGAATTCCTTTCTTAGAACCCCAAGCCTACTCCTTACCTACACAGGCCTCTCCTGTGGCTGCATTCCACCGGGAGGATGGTACCACCAGTGGGCAAAGACCACCTGTCACCCACGGGCTGTGTGGCCTACAGCCATGAGGGAGTCCTCTGTGCATGGCAGAATCAGGGACCCAAAGGAAACTGGGGAGAGGGCTTGGTTTTCATTTGTACTCTTGCTTCTGCCCCACAAATAGCAGGACGGCCCTGACTGAGGAGGCAGCGTTGTTGAAACAAACCCCCTGCCCTAGTGAGCACGTGCTCAGATAGGAAAGGGAGGGAGCTATTAAATAAATAGATTAAAATGCCCCATACGATGCTGGCTACTGATAAAAAAGACTTGACTACGGTAAAATAAAACAGTTGAAATGACTGTGCCATCACTAAATTTCCTTTACACACACATACACACACATACGTGTAGACATGCATGAACACATGCACATATACACACATACACACACACACACATCTCTTGTTAAAGCATTTTTTCCTGAGTAGGAGAAAAGCCTGTCCACTGCCTCAAACACAAAAGAACTAAAGAATAAAATTAAAATCAGACATACTCCCCTCATTCAGATATGCCCACTGTTACTTAATGCTGATTATACTGCCTGCTAAATTTTTACCATTTACAAAGCCTTTTAACAGACATGACCGCATTGTATACAACATCCCTGTTAGACAGGAGGGTTCGACTCATTTTGCAGGTGAACTGACTGAGGCACAGAGAGATTACCTATGTCACCTGAGGTCACTCAGCTGGTCAGTGGCAGACCATCTTCTGAGTCCAGATCTGTAGCTGTTGGTTTTATCTGCCTGACTAATTCTCAGGGTTTACCTAACTGCCGCATTAGATAGATAGATATGGGTACACCTATAGGTGTAGGTATAGATATGGGTATGGATATCAATAAAACTGGCTTGTCAAGACACCAGGTAATTAGAGGAAAACATTAAAAAACAGATCATGTGATGTTTCTCCAAATCCAGATTTATCCAGAACATGTGTTATAGCTGTATTCACATAGACGTAAATCCAGATGAATCCATAAGATACTGGTGTAGACAGGGAAAAACAGCTTTCTATGCCTGCCTGTCCTCTCCTCCTGGGGGTGGACTCCCTGCATAGGGAGGGATCTTTCATTCACATTCTAGAGTCTCAAGACAACACGGGACAGGGACCTCATCTTCATTATGGTACCCGAGCTAGTGAGGCTGGCTGGGACACTTGGTCCCTCCTCAGGGGGCAGCCTCCACTCCAGACATCACCCATGAGTGACTTCATTGTCTTCTTTTGCTCACTTTCGTATTTTAGAATTGTTTCTCATGCTTTCCTAAAGGAGTTTCTTTTGGAATGCAGAGTAGTTTACCATCAGCAGTCTTGCTCAAATGTCTTATTCTTTGCATCAAAAGGAAGAGAGAGGGGCTAGCGCTGTGGCCGAGTGGTTAAGTTCACACACTCCACTTCGGCAGCCTGGGGTTCGCCAGTTCACATCCTGGGTGTGGACCTACACACTGCTCACCAGGCCATGCTGTGGTGGCATCTCACATAGAAGAACTAGCATGACTTGCAACTAGGGTGTACAACTATGTACTGGGGCTTGGGGGAGAAAAACAAAAAGATTAGCAACAGATCTTAGCTCAGGGCCAATCTTCCTCGCCAAAAAGAAAAGGAAGAGACAGTTTAATAAAATTTGAAAACAAGGAGAATGTACAGTGCAAAAAGTAAATGAGCCTGCAAAACAAGAGAAGGCAGAGTTGCATATCGCATGCTGCATTATGATTGTAATGGACATGGAACATAACGTTTCGGTTGTGTCAGTGACATGGGAAAGCAGTTTCCAAGTGTGAATACGATGGAGAGCATTTTTCCCAGGGCCTTGACTTCCTAGCTCTGGCAGCCTTGTTGCAAGTAACCAGCAGAGTTAACCTGCTCTATTATTGACATGTTACATTAGCCCTCATACACAATCTAGCATTCATCCTACAGATTGCTTCCTTGAAAGAGAATAGCACCTTTCCACGTGCCTTCAGTATTTCTTTCTTTTTTTTTTTTCCTTTTTCTCCCCAAAGCCCCCCAGTACGTAGTTGAGTATTCTTCGTTGTGGGTCCTTCTAGTTGTGGCATGTGGGACGCTGCCTCAGCGTGGTTTGATGAGCAGTGCCATGTCCGCGCCCAGGATTCGAACCAACGAAACACTGGGCCGCCTGCAGCGGAGCACGCGAACTTAACCACTCAGCCACGGGGCCAGCCCCGTGCCTTCAGTATTTCACAGAATAAAATTAAGTCACTAAGTACTAGCTATGGACCTGCATTTACAATTCCTAACACTCTCAATAGCCACCCGCCTGGAAGGTGGCACAAAGGGAAAGACAACTGAATAAAATATTGATGGCTGTGTATTTATATCTCTACTTGTATAACACTTTAATAGATCAGAAATCAACTGGAGTTTTTCAAAAAGCACTCAGATTAAGGTCTTATTTTGCACATACTGTTATAGACAGGGAGAACAGCTCCTTACAACCTTCCTTTCCTTGTGGGAGGGTGCTCCCTGTGGACAAGGAGGAATCGGTAATTCACACTCTGGAGGTCAAGAACAAAGCAGGCACTCCTTTTCAATGTATGTACCCATATGGAAGAAGGAGATGGTGTCATTTCAAGAAACTGTGTTCTTCAGAGCTTCAGAAGAGAGTTGGTTGAGTACAGCTTGATTATCAAAAACATCTATCCACACACACATAGCTGGATCGTCCCCCTGAGGTCTGGAGCTCTCTCCCTAACCCAACTTACATCCATTGCCTTGGGTAGCAGGACTGTGCTATGCCGGAAGAGTCTTCTCTGGGTGAATGGCTTGATTCTTTGATTGTTCATTGCAGAAACTTCTCGAAAGATCAACTCTTCTTCAACGGAAAACTGCAACATATGGTTTGCACCTTAATATTCTTTTAATCTCTTGCTTCAAAAATCCTCACTTTGCCTTTTCCCATCTTTTCAGGACTGTTGTTTGTGATCTTTACCCAAGCCCAATCATGCCCTCATGTTGGAAGCTCTGCTTAACCCGAATTTCCAATCTTGAATAAATTCCCACCTTGTCACCTCACCTCGGAGACACTGTCTAAAGTCTTTTCAGGGTCTGCATCACTTCAGTAAGTAATAAACGTAGCATTCTCTTATAACAGGTTGTGTTGGTAATATTTAGGGAGCCAACATTCAACAGGATTAAGGTCCCAAATTGTAGGGTCGATATGAGGATTGACTGTGACAGTGGACGTGCCTTTCAAGCCTCCAATACACAGAAATATTGTCATGGTTCTCCAAGAACATAAGCTGCAAAGTGGGTTGGAGGTGGTCGGGTGGTCCTCTATTTGTAGCTTACTTAAATATTGACCTAAAATATATACATTTTAGTTCTAAAATTAATATGAATGTAAAATACAAATAATTTACACTAATAGTTCACATTTTTCCTATTTTAATTAATTTGTCACAAAATCAAAATGAACATGCCTCCAGTCCCAAGAGACATTTCAATTTAGAAATTTGCTTCTTCTAGCCCTTGTCCTTGAACTCTTGTCTGTAATAAATTCTTAATTTTAGAATTTGGCTTTACAAATTACCTAAGCTACAGAGCCTTATGCTTTACAGGTTAATTTTGAAAAATAAAAATAAAAAAGTCAAGACGTAAACCATAGGAGAGTTACGCTCTTTGGTGGCAATGATGATTTATAAATAGAAAAATCATAGAATTATAGCTTTAAAAATGATCATTTATTTACTCATGTTCATTCAAATAATATTTTTTAAGTATCTGCTATGTATTAAGTACTTTGCTCAGAGCCTGGGAACATAGCTTTAAGCTAGGCATAGATCCTGCTCTCAAACAGGGGATAAGAAATAGGAACAGAAGTGTGCAAAAGTGGCCGTGACGAGACAACAGTTGAGAAGTTTCCTGAGAGTTGCAGAGTTTAAGAGTCAATGACATTCAAAGCTGAAGGAGCTCATTCAGAATTCCTTTTTGAGGCAGAAAGTAAGGAGACAAGAGGGAGGCATCAGACTCAGGAAGACTTCCTGGAGGAGATGGGGTCTCACTTGGTGTGTTTTTTCTTTTTTCTTTTTTTTTTTGGTGAGGAACACTGGCCCTTTGGTAACATCTGTTGCCAATCTTCCTCTTTTCTTTTTTCTCCCCCAAACCCCAGTGCATAGTTGTATATACTAGTCCTAAGTTGTTCTAGTTCTTCTACATGGGACCCCACCACAGCGTGGCTTGACGAGCTGTGCACAGGTCCACGCCCTGGATCTGAACCCGTGAACCCCAGGTTGCCGAAGCAGAGCACGTGAACTTAAACATTCAGCCATAGGGACAGCCCCTCACTTGGTCTTTAAAGTCTGGGTCAGATTTAATCATGCAGATAAGTGCAAAAGAGGTAAATGTAACCCCCACTCTCAGGGACCTCCCCGTCTAAATGGGGGGAACCATCATTAAACAAAGAAACAGACAAATAATCTGTTAGGGCTTTTAAAGGGGTTGGACGCAGTGAGAGGGAATTACAGAGGTTCAATGGGGACAGAGTGAGTAACTTGAGCAGTTTTGTCCAATGGAATAGTCTGCAAAGATAGAAATGTTCTGTCTGCTCTGGGCAATACAATAACCACTAGCCACATGTGGTTATTCAGTGCTTGAAATGTGGTCAGTAAGACTGAACATCTGTATTTTTAATTTTACTTCATTTTAATTAATTTGAACTAAGGTAGCCTCATGTAGCTACTCACTATCTCATTTTCCTCCAATTACATGTGCACAGAATAAATTTCAAGCCCATTGACAGCAGAAATTCTTCTCAGGCTTACAACGCTTCTTCAGCCAGGCCTCTGCTATGCACGAGCCACGCAGGATCGAACGCCTCAAGCAAACACCCTTGTAAGGTTTGGGGTGACAAGCGCTGTGGGAAGAGCTAAAAGCAAACTGCTGTCCTGTTCGGAGAATCAAGAGACTTCTCGTGAGGAGACGGTGAGAGCGCAATCAATGCTTGTGGAATGAACGAGCCGAGGGGCGCAGGCACTGGACACACGCCTTGCAGGATCCACAGAGCTTTACTGTGTGGAGGCAGCAGGTTGGGCCTTCAGGTCGAGGGACATGTGGGCAAGGATAAGGGGGCCACTGAGGATGCTGAGGTATGACAGCTGGTGACAGTGCATGGAGAGCTGTCCACGGGCTTACAGCTGCAGCCACGTGTCCTTCTTGGAGTCTTGCAGCAGACGGTGGCTTCAGCAGACACCCACTCCCCTTTCTAGGATCTGTACATTTAGCCTGGGTAGTCCAGATAACAGAGACGAAGGTGGGTCTTGATTCTTGAGTCTTGAAGCAAGGCCACATAATCATTTCCCTGCGAGCCCCAGGGTAACTCGTCCTCGCTCTAGAAGGAAAGCAAGGCCACTCCTAAACAAACTGCCATTTATTGGGGATCATTAAGGAGTCTAGTGCTTTGCAACCTTTGTCACAGTCAGTCTCCAAGGACACTCCAAGGCAGGGGTTAATATCCTCTTTGGACAGATTAAGAAAGTCTGGAACAGTTTGTGACATTGGCCTGACGGTCCCCAACTGGTGGATTGGACTTTGATATTCACATTCAGCGATGTCTGGCCTCAGACCCTCACCTGTGCCAGGAAGACGTGCTCACCTCTGTTTTGATACTCGGTGTGTCCCGGACACTTGAACACGACCCATCGCTGCACTCAACTTCTGTTAAAATGGTCTCCACTGATAGATGAGGAAACGGAGGCTTCCAGAGGGGCTTGGCCCAGAGCAGAGATGCCAGCTTAGTTTTGCCTGACCCTGCAGCCTGCGGTGCCTGACTTTTCGGGCCACCTTATCTGTGCCGGGGCCTTAGAGGTGCGTCTTCTTTGAAGCCCATGATGTCACAGAAGCCCGTACTGCTTGGGATTGGTGCTCACATATTCTGGAGTTGGTGAAACATGAGTGGGATTCCAGCTCTAGGACAAATCAGCACACAGCAATCATAGTGATAATGAAAATAATAATATAATACCATGATATTATACACTATATATATGTCATTATATATTGTTACATAACACTCTATTATGCATTATTATATACCTTGCACAATATATGTGTCTATATTTAAAATACATAATATATATGATATGATAAGTTTATATTATATTAACATATTTATAATATAGCATAACATAAAATACAACATAATGGTATCATATTAGTTTAAACTATTGTAGTATAAGATGACAGTTATATAAAACTATAATATTATATTAACATAGATGTACATGTAATGATATACAATGTGATAGAATGTTATATCATATTGTATCCATGCTATGCTATATTTTCATATTAACAAATGATAACATACAACAACATATGATAATAATTATCCACGTGGGTAAATGAGCACCCTGAAGCCCTGGTGCATTATCTAGCATCCCACAGCTCACGAGGGTCGGGGTGTGTGCCAGACCCAGACTCTTGGCCCTCAGTCCAAGCCCCTCCAGGTGGCCCTGGTGCTGTGGGCCCGGCCCCTCCCCAGCCTCGGGCTCCCATGTAATTACAGGAGGAGCTCTGTCTGCTCCCATGGCTGCTGTGCCCCACAGGTCGCTGGCACTCACCAGCACTCCCAGGACCATCGGCCCTGAGGGTTCTGGCTGTGGGAATCCCCTCAGGCTCATGCTCTATATGAGAACAAGGGGCTTTTATCCTCCGAGAGACCTCCCATTCCCAGTCCAGGGCTGGGGGGCCTGGAAGTCACCAGTGAAACTGATAGGATTTCAGAAAACAGAAATAGACTAAATCACAATGATGGGACCTGAGGGTTTGGATCAAGTTTGTGCACAAATGGTGATTAACCAAATGCCTCGTTTGGAATGTGGGCTTGGCGAGAGGGGAAGGCACATGAATGAATCTGTCTGCATACTTCAGAAGTGCTCTTAACTCTCATTTCCACTTAAAACATATTTTCTAACATACCCCACTTACCTGTTCTGCCTCTCTCTGTCCCTCCCAGTTGACAGGGAGATATGGTGAAAGGAGAAGGTCTTTGGGGTCAGACAGGTCTTAGTGCTCTGTGCACTTAGACAAGTTACCTTAACTACCTACCTGAAGCTTGGTGCCTGATAAGTAGGTCTGGGTGGGACCTGAGAGTTTGCATGTCCAACAAATTCCAAGGTGAGGTTGATGCTGTTGCTCTGGGACCATGCTTTGATTTCTAGTGGACTGGGAAAGAGAGATGATTTACTCCAAGTTTCACAGCAAGACCAGGGACAGAGATAAAACCCAGAAGTAGATAAAATTATTATTTGCAATGCTTTATGATCTTCCTGTATTTGAATAATATATTTGTGACTTTACAAAACCACCTACCAAAGTGACATTTCCCTTCCCTATTGATATCGAGTTTGGCCATGTGACTTGCTGGAGCCAATGGGATATGGTGGAAGGAGTGTGAGCCAGATCCCAGCCAAGACCTCAAGAGACATTGCTTGTTTTTGATACCTTTCTTGGACTCCTGCCATCCCCCATGAGCAGAGCATGCCTCAAATAGCTCCAGTCCACAGAAATGGAGGACACGCATGGTGCGGACTCGACTCTGACTGTCATTTTGGATGCAAGTCCAGCTGACCAAAGTCCTGAATCAGAGCTGCTCAGCAAAGGCCAGCTTAGTTCAGCCAAACTCCAGATGACCTGTGGATCCATAAGGGAGGGAATGTTTGTTGTTGAAATCCACTGAAGTTGGGGGCAAGTGTTATATAGCGTTAATGCAGCAATTGCTGACTAATACACACTTGCATATGAGGGTTATGCTGGCAGCACCTTTCAGTCCAGAAAGGCAAAGAAATGAATCACAGATTAAGTACCTGCCATGTGCCAGGACTGTGCTTGTAACCTTGACTCTAGGAATGCCTTGCTTCAATTATGTTAACATCTCTCTCTCTAAACTCAGCATCCTTAAAAAAGTGATTCCGGTAATTGCAGCTTTTATTTGTATAAGCTTCACTCTTTACCAATATCCTCTAAACTTCATCTTGACATGTCTTGGCGAGCTTCCTCAAGTCTGTCTGGCATGTGTCTTTGCTGTTTATGTTTAATTATCCTGGCCTTGGAGGTCACCAAAGACTTTGCTTACAGTCTTTCTAACTGCTTGGTACACACTACGGCATTGCTTCATCGCAATACATACTTGGAAAAAAAGAGAAAGAAAAAAAGATAAAATCAGAACGTTAGGATATGGGAGATGGGCAACTTGTTTTGTTCCTTCTCATTGTGTGTGTGTGCGGGGGGTGTCTCTTCTTCTTATGAATAGGCAGGATTGACATAAAAAAGTACTTCAAGAGCTCAACTCTTCCAGCGAACACAAATGCAAAGAAACTCTGTATATCTTTAAATGTTTTATATGTCCTAGTCATATATAATTTATTATGTTGTGAAGCTGAGTCCTTCTTTGAATGAAAATTTTACTGTCAGAGCCTGGGGTACTTTAGTTTGATGATTTAAAACTCCCAATGCACTCGTAGCAAATAGCACATTTTTATGACAGTGTGTTTGTCCAAGAGGTCAGCTTTCAGCACAGTAGGAAATTTCCCCCAGTAAAATTATTTCAGAGAGAAATATGTCTCCCAGCCTAATTCTTCTTGCAGAAAATGCAGGTGCAATTCAAGATAGCACTGGGTGTCCATCACTCCAGAAGGCCCTGGGCAGTGGGGCTGCTCGTTCATCTTGTGATTTTGGACTGGGGGCTGCAAAGATGTGGTTTGAATCTTGTCTTTGTCCTCAGCTGGCCGAGCCTCATGGTTTTCAGCCATCACATGGGGTTAATGACACAAACTTTCAGGAATTTATTTGTGAGGATTAAACGAGATGGTAGTTTGTCAAAATCTCCGGTCTACAATTATTGTTATACCAGAGATTTCTACAGACTTCACTTTGAAATGAAATCACCGCAACCATGGAATGTGACAATGTACGATATAAAGAAAGGGTCCAGTCAGCTCACAGGCAAAGATTTAGGAAAATCCAGCCAATACTGCAAAGATTCAGCAGCCAGTGGCATCAGCAGCAAGGGAACAAGTAAGGAAATTGTAGTTATGAAGGTCTGATGATAAGAGAGGTGTGCATTGAGAAAGTACACTCTGGTGCCCCAACCTCAACCCTTTCCATACCCTCTGCACTGCTGGGACCTCTAGACTAGGAAAGATAATAGGCTTTCATCTATCCAGCCAGTCAGCCAGCCATCCACTCAACCCCCCATCTATCCATCCACCCAACCATCCATCCACTCATTCATCCCTCTATCCATCTGTCCATCCAGCCATTTATTTATCTATCCATTTTACCTTTCCATGAATCAATCACTGTACGAGGAATGAAGGAAATTTGAGGCAGATACAAAGTCAGCGTCTGCAAACACCAAGATGTAACTCCGAGTCCACGGCCTCCAGGTCTTTAGAGATTAATTGAGGGCCAAATCAGTAAGGCCATATTTTCAAGGCAGTGTGCTCCAGGGTACAAAGGAAGGGGCATGGGATGCTAAGCAAGCGCTAGGGAAGGACACCCTTTCCAACCTAGGGGAATCCAGGAGGATCTACCGGTACCTGAGCTGAGGATCATTTGATCAGCAAGTGGATGACGTGAGGGGGGCATTCCAGAGACAGGGAATAACAGATACAAGGCTCAAAGCTTAGGGCTCTTTCTAAGAATAGTGTATTAGTCAGCTCCACCTGCTGTAACAAAGTACTTCAGTCTCAAACAACAGACATTTATTCTCTCACAGTTCTGGAGGCTGGAAGTCCAAGATTAAGATGCCAGCAGGGTTGATTCTTGGGAGAAGCTCCCCCTGGCTGGCAGACAGCCTGCTTCTAGCTCTGTCCTCAGGTGGCCTTTCCTCTGTGCTCATGCAGAGAGAGATGCTCAGGTGGTTCTTTCTTTTCTTCTAAGAACACTGCTCCAATCAGTTCAGGGCTCCACCTTGTGACTCCATTTAACCTTAGTTACCTCCTTAAGGCTTTATCTCCAAAAGCAGTCACATTGGAGGTTGGGGATTCAACCTATGAATTTTGCAAGGACACAATTCAGCCCGTTAACAAATGGTGACTAGTTTCATAAGCCTGATACTCAGGAGGTATGTGGGCAGAAGAAGGGAGAGAGAAGCCTGGAGAAGCAGGGGTGCACTCAGCTCAGGTGGACCCTGGGTCCCACATGAACATGCACGGCACACAGGAGTACGCCCCTGCCCTCCAGCCACGAGAAAGCACAATTGTGCGTCACAAAGCCATGCTTATTAAGGGTTCAAAGTTTTGCCTCCCACTGCTTTCTCGGAGAGCTGGAGGCTTCCAACTTCCGAAGCCTGCGGATTTGATTGGGGAGTGACTCCCCCTTGAAATCCAGGTGTACACTGACGGGTTTTGATTTAGGATTTCATTCCCTTCGAGATGATCCTAAGTGGGAGTTGTCTCCAGAGGATGCTAAGTTCATTTTGGAGATCTGTGGAAACAGATTAAAACCATGTGCCTGATTCCTGTGAAATTTGTAAGAGGGGAGGACAGTGGCCTCCAGTTAAATGGCAAGCCACATTCTCCAGGATCTGTGATCAGCGCCCCCTGCCTCCTGGAAAGGCGGGGGGACGCCCTTTCACCGTCAGAGCCACCCGCCATCCCCCGCTCTTATTCTCCTCGGCTGAACTTATTAAGTTGGTATCAAGTCAACGTGTCCCTTCTTGATAATACACAAATTCTCTCAGTGCTGCAGAATTCTGCGTCTGTCCTCTTACCTGTCACTTCAGCCGCCTTTTAGTGATGTTAAAAGAAATCTTTACTGTCACTCATATCACCCATTCACTTTGTTCCCTGGCAGTGACACGCTTGTTGTGTTTCTCCCGCCGCCACAACCGGCTCCTATGAATTAGCATTCACCAAATTTATACGTGCTCATTAGTCTGAATAAATTGAAAAGCTGCTGCTCCTGAGTTTTAAAAATGTAACCAGGCTTTTCCTTGAATATAATTGAGGCATCTTTAGAAAAGTAAATTACCCAGTCTGACTCCCAAGTAGGCATTTTATGAGTTTAGAGTCAATGGGTCTCTCTGGGGCATCATTTGAGCTATAAATATCTAGGGGGGTGGGGAGGGATAAAATAATAAAATCTCCCCAATAGTTCTGCCTCCCCTGTTTCCTCTGCCCCCTCTCCTCCTCTCTCACACACGACGGCTACCTGCGTTGGAATGGACACCCCAGTCACGCTCCCTCCAGCTGTTTCAATAGACAAGCAGCAGGGTTGAGCTAGGGGTTCTCAAACCCACGTCCACGGACCAAGTGCGTCAGAATCACGGGAGATGCTTGCGAAAAGCACGACTTCCTGTGCCTCTCCTCAGACCTCAGCATCAGAAACCCCGCAGCTGGGGCCTGGGAATCTCCATTCATTACAAGCACCACAGCAGATTCTGACGTTTATTAAGTTTGAAACTTCCTCTCGCAATGGATTAAACAGACTTTGGAGCCATTTTGGCCTAGAAGAGAACTGAAACTCTACTCTATTCTCACATGACGGTGCTAGGCAAGTTGTTCACCCCTCTGGAGGGGACCATACTTAGCTCCCAGTGCTTTCGATGCCAAGAAGAGGGATATTTAAATATATGCTGTTGTAGGTAATTGCCACGCAATGCAGAGTAGCTGTTACAATAGTAATTTGGTCGGGTCAATATTCTATCGATCAGAGTTAATCAGGTTGTGAGTTATTGAAATCACCTGCATGTTTCGCCTCCTTGGCAAGAATACTTGCCGGCAAGGAGTCTTCACTCAAGGAATATTATTTTCATACTGACTAGGTGAAAGCTGGCAATATGGCGTTGAATGGCCTGTTATACATAAATCAGACAATAAACAAAATAAGCCCATGGAAATTAACTACAAAAGTACAATACATTGCATTTTAGATGGTGATAATACCATGGAGAAAAAGAAAGCAAGGCAGAGGGGTGGGAAGTGCCAGGGGGTGCTCAGAGAGACTTCCCTGAGAGGTGACACTTGTGCAAAGGCCAGAAGGAGGAAAGGGCACCAGCCAGAGCTTTCTGGAAAGAGTGTATCACCTTCCCAATGGCTTGGAGGGCTGAAGGCCTGGGAGAGGGTGGGAGAGCTGCTTCTCCAGCAGGAAAAACCAGGTGGACAGAGTCCAGGGACTAGGTGTCCATCTGCCTAAGTCTCCAATGTCCCCAAATCACCTCACTGGGCAGGGAGAATGCAGGAGTCATTTCTAGAGCTGCAGCCCAGGTGGAGATGTGGGCCGGGCTTCATAGAAGTGGCCTGTTTATCAGGAAAAGGATGGGCCAGCAGCAAGGGGCCTCTAATGCTTTAAAGCCCTAAGAAGGTTTGGGGGCTCCAAGAAGAGAGAAAGTCCATTTGAGAGAAAGAGTGAAGGGCGTAATGAAATACCCATCAGACAAACTTTATGCACAGTAATAATAACAACCATTATTTATCAAACACCTACTTTACTGTGGGGAATAGACCAAGCATGTCACAGATGCTAATTCTTTACAAAGGAGGAAGCAGAGTCAGAGATGCAGAGAAAGGCCAAGTCTGCAAGCCAGGAAGGGTAGTGCCGGCTTCCAAGCTCCATCTGCCAACTCTGGACACCCCCTCTGCCTCAGCCCCCAGCGTACCAACTTGTGCCCCCAAGCCCAGACAGTATTTACAAAACGAATCATACTAAACACCAGAGGACAGTGTAATACTAACACACAACGGCTGAGACAAAACTAACAAAGGACCAGAGTGAATTTTACTTCGATACAGATAAGCCCAATTTAACTCAGGTGTGGTTGAACACCCTCTCGCCCACCCCCAACACACATGCACACACACATACACACACGCAACCCTCTCATTCCTCCTCTACTGGCCACAGGGACAGACTGGGGCAGAGTCTTTCTCTATTCTATGGCCCCCTTGCTCTTCCCTATGCTGTCTGGGGCAGAGGGCATATGGCATCTCCTTCAGGTTGGCTTCCTTCCACACGCAGGCTCAGTTAAGTGTTCTCTCACACTTCTCCACTAATTCCTGTCTCTCCCAGGGCACTGCAGCACTTCCTAAACGCTGGTGCAAGTCCATGTTACACTTGAGACTTTATCTCTAGACTCTGAGATAGACTCAAGATCATTCCTGGAGATGATATTTTATTAAAATTTGCTCTGCAAGGGTTAGAACAACACCTAGAACATTGCCGGCACTTGGTAAACGCTTATTGGATGAACTCATCAATTTGACAGTGGACATAATTCAGGATAGGTTTGCCTCCGTTGAAGCAAAGACCTGATAAAGCCCAGTCATCACAAAGAATAGAATTTTAGAATCAAAAGGCCCTGAATTAATATTTATTACATCCCTATCACTACCACCATCATCATCTCCATCACCTTACCTGCACATCACCACCATCATCATCTTCATAATCTTGACATCATCAATACCACCAGATCATCTTCATCCTCTTCATTCCAACACCACCACCACCGTCATCTTTCCATCATCATCACCATCATTCTTTAAGTTCCCAGTGGCTCCTAGCACTTTGCGAAAGTTTGAGGGGCACTTCAGAAGTTCCTTTTTGACCAGTCCTTCCAGTGTGGTTTAGGTTTAATTTATTCAGGGGGATCATTCATTGCAATCAGTCCACTAGGAGGCAGGGCCTCAGTTCCATGGGCGAATTGGATAATGTCTCCTCTCTTTCAAATTCATAGAATAAAAGAGGCTGGAGGCTGGCTTTGAGTTTTCTGTGTTTAAGTATGTCCCCTGTGCAGGACTTCAAGGGAGCTCTAACTCCCAAGTCTGCAGCTGCCCAATTTCCTTCCAGAATTTTCCACCCTGCCTGTGATTCTTCATCATGTTGAGTTTGATATAGATTAAATTCTGGGCAGAGAGAGCTGATCAAGCGCCTCACACCTGGAGCTTAAGCCTTTACTTGCGTTTCAGTTTTGGGTGATGAGGAGCTGTAGCCTTTATTTTCAGTCTTTGGGGAAGTGTTTCTCCAGGAAAAGGTCCCTGAAGTTACCTGGGAAATAATATGGTACCCTCAATAAATAACAAAATCCCCCTCACTATAAAGTAACTATGAACCCAAAATACTTATGGGACACCAGCCTGAAAGAGGGGCAAGTCACCCTTGAAGATGCCTTATACAGAAATCGTTCATCTTGTCTTAAAGAACACGCTCTGCTAACAGATCAGAGAAGTCTGGTTACTGGCAATTCACTTTAATGAAAAGCATATAGATCTTGTAAATATGTACTTATATATGCATTTATATAAAGAGTTTTAAAAAATGTTTGAAAGCATATTTTTTAATGCATAGCAAACATGTCTCTTTGAAATTTCTTTTTTAAAATGCGTCATTTTTAATTGGAAAAACCTGGATCTATTGTAAATTACCCAGATTAACTTAAGCCGGAGCAATCTTGATAAGGTGGGGTGTATTAGTTTCCTGCGGCTATTGTAACAAATTATTACAAATTGGGAGGCTTAAAATAGCAGAAATTTATTTTCTCACAGCTCTGGAGGCCAGATGCCTGAAATCAAGGTGTTGGCAGGACAGCGCTCTGTCCCAAGGTCCTGGGGGAGAATCCATTCCTTTTCTATTCTGACTTATGGTAGCTCTAGGCATTCTTTGGCTTATGGTGCATCTTTCCTGTCTCTGCCTCTGTGGGCACACGGTCTCTTCCTCTTCTGTCTTAAAATTCCCTCTGCCTCTCTCTTGCAAGGATATATGTGATGGCGTTTGGGACCCATCTGGATGATCTACGATAAACTCATTCTCTCAAGATCCTTAACTTTATCATATCTGACATATAAGATAATATTCATGGGTTTTAGGTCATGGACATACTTTTATGTAGGCCACCATTGAGCCCATGACATGGGGTAAGCAGGTACTTAGTGCCAAGATATAACAGGGTTCAAATCAGAATAGCACTTATTAGCTATATGGCCAAGGGCAGGTTACTCTGGTTTAGCCTCAATTTTCTTTTCTGTTAAGTGGAGTTAGTAACTTCTATTGTGTAAGTTCCTTCAGGGTAATTCAATGCAATGAAGAGTTTAAGAGCTACTTTTAAGTATAAAGCTAGTGCTCAGTACAAGGGGAGATTTTTATGTTTTTTTTTTTTTGGAGGAAGATTAGCCCTGAGATGACTACTGCCAATCCTCCTCTTTTTTCTGAGGAAGGCTGGCCCTGAGCTAACATCCACACTCATCTTCCTCTACTTTATATGTGCGACGTCTACCACGGCATGGCTTTTGCCAAGCGGCCCCATGTCCGCACCTGGGATCCGAACCGGCGAACCCCAGGCCTCTGAGAAAGAAGCAGAACATGCGCACTTAACTGCTGTGCCACCGGGCCGGCCCCAAGGGGAGATTTTGAATGTGTGTTAGAATTGATAGTGAATTCATATCCAGGGTGTTTTTTCTTCCCTTTTTCCTGTATGTCAGTTTCAGACTCGGTTCCAGCTATGCATGACCCATGCGCTGTGTCCTCCTCCCAACACTCATCCACACACACCTTGGTTCTATATCTGCCCCTCGCTGGTCAGGGACAGTGAGTGGGATAGCTCTGGGCTACGGGGCCCATCCGCACATATAAACTCATTTCCCAGGAGCTGCTCTGTGCTGCTAAGTTGGATTAGACTGAAATTAAAAGCCTGTAAAGGAAACAGAGCAGACAGGAGAGTGGAAGGTTCAAGAATTCTCCTTCTCAGAAAATAACTGCATGCATCCACGGCCCTGTGCATATACTGGCTTTGAATCCACAATTCAGGCAGCACTTGGCAGGGGGTGAAGTTCTTCATAGCTCTGGAGCAGACTGCCTGGGTTGTAAGCAAACTCTGCACTTGCTTGTGATCTTGGTCACATCATGTCATCTCTCGAAGTCTCCATGTCTCATTTGTAATGTGGGCATGCTAATAGTACTTGCCTTGCAGAGACGTGAGGATTGCACAAGATGAGGCATACGAAATGCTTAGCATCATGGTTAACATATGGTATCCAGCCATCCAGCCACCTCTCCATCCATCCATCCATCCAACACATATTTGTTAAACTAGGCAATGTTTGAAAGGATGCAGGCAATTTAGAAAACAAACAAATACCAACCAGATCATTTCAAAAAATGACAAGGGCTAAGGTTAAACACAAATAAACACAGACACAGGATAACGTGCAAGTGAGCCTTGAGGCCCTGAACAAAAGAGATCAGGAGAGTTTTAGGCAGGAGCCATAGGTGACCTCTGCTTATGAATAAGGACTAAGGGTGTTTGCTGCTTTATCATGTTTGTTTCGAATATGAAGAAAGTCATCCCAAACTCATTCTCTGTGCCCTTGGAGGAGACACTTGGCCTGGCTGGTCTGTTTTCTCCACTGTAGAATGGAAGAGCTGCTCTGGATTGCCTCCAAAGTGGGAAGGCAGAATCACCCCCAACCCCATCGCCTCTTCTGCAGTGAATTCTAGTCCAGCCTTGCTTGGCTTCGTGTGTATCTCTGGAATAATTTGGTCCTTACAAGGTGTGGTCAGTAGAAAAATGACCCCCAAAATGTCAATGGCCTAATCCTCGAGACCCATGGCTGTGTTACCTTACATAGCATAAGAGAATTTGCAGACATGATGAGTTTAAGAATCTTGAAGTGGGGAGATTATCCTGCATTATCCAGATGAGTCCAGTGTAATCACAAGGGTCCTTGAAAAGGAAGGCTAGGAGGGTCAGAATCAAAGGAGGAAGACAAAAGCAGAAAGAGAGATTTGAAGATGTTACATGCCTGGCTTTGAAGATAGAGGAAGAGGCCGTGAGCCATGGAATGTGGGCAGGCTCCAGAAGGTAGAAAGTGCGAGGACGCAGATCCTCTCTTGGAGCCTCTGGAGGGAACGCAGCCCTGGCAGCATCCTGATTTCAGCTCAGTAACACACATTTCGGACTTCTGACTTCCACAATTTTAAAATAATAAATTCATGTGGTTTTAAGCCAATAAGTTTGTGGTGATTTGTTACAGAATCCATGGGAAACTAATGTAGAGGAAATTTCAGAAGAATTCATACATATTCATAGAACTAGAAGATACTGCTCTCAAAGTCCAACCACGCTGTTGTGAATGGCATGATTTTCTTCTTCCTCATGGCTAAATAATATTCCACTTTGTATACGTACCACATCTTCTTTATCCATTCAACCATGGATGGACGGCTAGGTTGTTTCCATATCTCAGCTATTGTGAATAATGCTGCAGTGAACACAGGGGGCAGATATCTCTTTGAGATCCTAATTTCATTTCCTTTGGCTGTGTATCCAGAAGTAGGAATGCTGGATCACATGGTAGTTCTATTTTTAATTTTCTGAGGAACCTCCATACTGTTTTCCACAGCGGCTGTACCAATTTACATTCTCACCAACAGAGCACAAGAGTTTCCTTTCTCCACATTCTCACCAGAACTTATCTCTTGTGTTTTTGATAATAGTCATTCTAACAGGTGTGAGGTGACATACCTTGTGATTTTGATTTGAATTTCCCTCATGATTAATGATGTCGAACACCTTTTCACGTACCCGTTGGCCATTCTTATGTCCTCTTTGCAAAAATGTCTATTCAGTTCTCTGCCCATTTTTCATCACATAGTTTTTTGGCTATTGAGTTGTACGAGTTCTTTATATATTTTCGATATTAACCCCTTATCAGATACATGATTTGCAAAGATTTTCTCCCGCTCCCTAGGTTGCCTTTCATCCTGTTGATTGTTTCTTTGGCTGTGCAGAAGCTTTCCAGTTAATGTAGGTGAAATAAATCAGGCAGAGAAAGACAGATACTGTATGATATCACTTATATGTGGAATCTAAAAATGTCAAACTCAAAGAAACAGAGAGTAGGATGGTAGTTAGAGGAAAATGGGGGAAATGAAAAGATTTTGGTTGAAGGGTGCAAACCTCCAGTTATAAGACAAATCAGTTCTGGGGGGATCTAACGCATGGCATTGTGACTGTAGTTCATAAAACTGTTTTATATACTTGAAAGTCGCTAGGAGAATAGATTTTAAATATCCTCACCACAAAAAAGAAATGGTGATTAAGTAAGTTAGTGAATGCTGTAGTGGTAATCAGTTTGCAATATATGACTATATCGAATCAACATGTTGTACAACTCAAACTTACACAGCGTTATATGTCAATTATACCTCACCAAAGCTGGAAAAAACATGCAAAAACAATAGTAATAAATTATAATGATAAATGTGATAAAATAAAATAACAAAGTACCTACTGTGTAGCAAACACTGAGCTGAGCGTTTTAGCATACTACGTTATTTATTCTTCAAGATGCTTCCATGAGACAACTACAGGACCCCTCATTTTAGAGATGAGAAACCTGATGCTCAGAGACTTAAGTGCTTAGCAAAGGCCACACAGCAAGTGAATGAAAGAGAGATACTGAAATTCTGGAGTGACGCACTCTTAATCCACTGATGTCCCACTATGCCACACTACCTGCCTGCCCAATTTAGTGTCATGGCTTCCCAGCTGTCAGCCCTGATCTGTCTTGGCTGCCTTCTTCCCAGCGCTCAAGTGCTCAGGCCCGTGCTTTGTTCACCACAGTTTTGAATCTCATACTATAGCTCAGGAAACGAAATTCTGAGCCTGGCTACTCGTCTGCCTTACTGTTCAACTTCTTCCCATCTCCAGATGCTCTGACTCCAAATGCTGCCTATCACTCAGTCCTGGACTGCTCAGCGTTGACTGACCCCCTGCAGGACCCTCACTCTTTTCCTCCTCAGTCTCCACCCGATAGCCTGGATTTCCTCCCAGCTGAGGCAGCCTCTACTGGTCTGCTCCATCCCAGGGGCCTGTTGAGTGCTGGAGTGGCAGGTGCCAAGTGCCCCAGTGTGGTCCCCGGAGTGGCCCATGTTTCCTGAGAGACAGAACCACCCTGGGTTAGAAGCTGGGGCTTCAAAGATGGAGAACCCAAGATCTTATGCTTTGCTCTGCACCTTACAGTCTGGGTAATTCTGAGCAGTTTATTTAATCTTTTTAAACCTCAGTTTCCTCATTTGTAAAATAGTAGCTATACCTACCTCATTGAGTTCTTATGGGGACTAAGTAAGACATTGCACTGAAAAGCACACAGCCTAGTTCCTAGCAGATAAGTAACCTTTGGTTATTTTTGAAATACAACTTTCTGTTCAGCTGTAAAGTTTCTGAGTGAAGAGTTCTGACACAGTGAGGTGGTCCTCCTGCCTCTCCCACTGATGGCTGTGATGGTTAATTTTATGCGTCAACTCTAGGGGAACGCGGGGCGCCCAGATTAAACATTATTTCTGGGTGTATTTGGAGGGTCCTTTCAGAGGAAGTGAGTATTTGAATCAGTGAACTGAGCAAAGCCCTCCTCATTGGGGGTGGGCATTGTCTAATCAGTTGATGGCCTAGTAGCACCAAAAGACTGAGGCCAGGGGAATTTGCCCTCTCTGTTCGAGCTGGGACATCAGTCTTCTTCCGCCCTCAATTGGGAGTTACATCATTGGCCTTCTGGTTCTCAGAACTATACCACCAGCTTTCCAGGATATCCAGCTTGCAGAGAATTCTCAGCTTCCACAATTGCATGTGAGTCAATTCTTTATAATAAATCACATATATACACTTCATTTTGGTTCTGTTTCTCTGGAGGACCCTGACTAATACACCAGTCCTGTGGCACTGGAAAGCCACAGAGCCCCAGAGCTTCTGTTTTCCCAACTCTACGGTGTACAGAACCCAATGGACTCAGAGAACATTGCTTTGAGTGAAGAACAAATTGGAGGAAAACCTTGTAAGGTGTCCAATGTGAACCAGATTGCATCGCTTTCATTAATTTTTTGTTGTTGTCACCTGGTACACTAGAGGAGGCTCCATCCCCCAAAAGGAAAGTTCAACTATTACGTAATATGGATATTTGACTTGCTAGAATCTTGCATGAGCTCTGAAAACAAAATCGAAGCAACTTAACCCTTTTCTATAAGGCAGTCACGTATCTACAATGATCAATTTTCATTTCTTTAATAATTTGTTCATTTTTGAAATGGTTGCAAGGAGAAATAATACAAGAATATACAATAAAATATACATACAACTAGAATGTTACGACTCGATGGGGAAATATAAATAATGATGCCAATCAAAATCGACTAAGTTAACCTTCAATTTGTTCTAGAGCTTTCTGGTGTCCCAGGTGAAGTGGAGGCACGATCAGTCATGCGATATTCATTGTTGGTAAAGAGGGGTCAGACCAATCTCTTGGGGTAAATTAATATATTTTCTAGCTCTGAATTATAAAAGCAATTTTTCATAAAGGGTTTTATATAATTTTATATTTTTAAAATTCCAATACATCATGGCATAGTATTAAACATGCAGAATATGAGGCCAGCCTCCTTTCACTTGCAGCTCAACTAGGTTTATGACAAGTAAATACTATTCACTTTTACTCTCAGAAACACAGCTTCTTCACCATGTTGAGAAGACTAGAGCCATTATTTACAAATGGTTAGTATGGTCTCCAGTGCCTTGTAAATTCTCAGTATACAATTGTTGTTATTATTACTATTTTTTGTTATCATTATTTGGAAGTTTGGGAATGTGAATTACTGAGTAGACAATGTCCTTCAAACATAATCTCAGCAAGTGGGCTCATGGTAGTATGGCCAGCAAGGCAATCAGAAGAATATCTTAGATGGAATATAACCAGATCTTGGGTTAGTTACAAATTGATAATACAAACATAAATGTAATAATAATAAATACAGTTAATAAACATAATTTTAATATCTTTCTGGGCTTGATAGACTATCAAAGAAATCTCCAAGAACTAAAAACGAAAAAGCATACAAAAAATATGACTGAGTGACACTAGAACGTGGATCTTGAGCAATAAGTATGTGTTAAAGAAACTAAGTCTAGAGCCTGGTACAATGGAGGAACTCAACCTGAGACCTATAGTTTGGACCAGGAACTTTACAAGAAGCCAAAGTTAGTACCATATTTTTAGCATCCTCTGGCCCTTAGTAAAAGCAAATGAAAATCATCACTGGAGATCATATGCCAAATGTAGGTCCTACACACACACATGTATATCCACAGAGTCATAAACATGATATAATAAGTGTATGTGAAATATTCAAGGAAATAAGACAAAATTATAAAAGAACAAAATTCAATCAAACACGTCCAGGAAGATTTAAAAAAAGAACCATGTACTCTTTTATACAAAAAATTATTGAATTTCAAAACCCAATGAATGGATTAAATATTGAGTAACACTCAAGCGAACTGAAAATTGGGAATCAGGAAGGTAAATCAGAAGAAATACCCAGAACATTTCAAAGAGAGGCAGGGAAATAAAAAACACAGAACCCAGTTATAGAATATAGAAATAGAATATAGAAAATAAAGTGCAGGATGTAACAAGCAAGGTTAAACAAAATAAAAGAATTTCACACTTAGACACATTGTTGTAAAACTACAGAACCTCAAATAAGGTTCTAAAAGCAGCCAGAGAGAAAAAGATCAGCCAGTTTATAACAAAATTATTTCTCAATGGAAATAATGGAAGCAAGAAGACAATGGAGTAACATCTTCCAAGTTTTAAGAGATTGTAACTTTCAACCAAGAATTGTATACCCAGTAAAACTATCATTAAAAATCAAAGTAAAATAAAGACATTGTCTGAGAGCTCAAAACTGAGAAAATTATGATCAACATACTGCTCTAAAGAAATTTTAAAAATATTTTCTTGGGGCCGATGTGGTGGTGCAGTGGTTTAGTGTGCACGTTCTGCTTCGGCAGCCCAGGGTTCACTGGTTCAGATCCTGGGTGTGGACATGGCACCGCTTGGCACACCATGCTGTGCTAGGTGTCCCACATATAAAGTAGAGGAAGATGGGCATGGATGTTAGCTCAGGGCCAGTCTTCCTCAGCAAAAAGAGGAGGATTGGCAGCAGTTGGCGCAGGGCTAACCTTCCTAAAATAAATAAACAAATAAATAAAAAGATATTCTTCAGGCAGATATAAAACATTTTAGAAGGAAAAGTACCTGAGATTCCTATATTTGTATTTTAGAAAGGAAGCTTAAGATACTTATCAGCTTTAAACCTTGTTAAATATATATGACAAAAATTTCAAGCGTAGTTATTAAAAATAAAGAAGTAACATGTATAAATTTCAAACCAATAGAGAAAAAACATAAACTACCAACAAAATTTCACAATTAATTCCCCCACTCCATCCTGCCCAAAAAATGAAATTCTAGAAAAGTGAATAAAGAGTCATAGAAATAGCATTATTATTAAAGGCATTAAGTAAGAGGCATAATGAAAGATGCTAGGAAGAAGCCAAATGATATGAATAATTACAATAAATATAAGCAGGCTAAATTCCATTAGTAAAAATTTATTAATGATAAGACTGTGTAAAAAGTAAAAATCAAGTATATGTTGTTTATAAAATTACACCTAACACATGACAACACAGAAAGGTGGAAAAGAAAGATAGCAAAAAATATTGCACACAAATACTAACTGTATTCAAATTGAACAAGTAAAATTTAAAGCAAAAAGGTTGATTATGTATAGAGACAGTCTCTTTATAAAGACAGTAGGTATCAATTCATCAAGAAGATATAACTATTCTCAACTTGATTTCAACATTTAAAACATTTTCCAAAATAGGTAAAGCAAAAAATGACAGAATTACAGGGAAGAACTTACAGGTCACCTTTGCAGTGAGATATTTCAAAATTATTATGGCTGATACAGTTATATACACAATCACTCGGAAAATATTTATTGAACACTCATACCCTAATTGCTTATAATCATTTCTTAGCAGCATGAGATTGAAGCTGATGACATGAAATTAAAACCTTGAAAGGATAAGAAGCTCTGGGAAGGACTAGGTTATGTGGTTCAGCAATACAGGCTTCTAAGACTAGGCTGGCTATAAGGAGTGTGTCAGAGCTAGCAGAGTCATGGGTACCTGACACATGCCTTAAAGGAGCTTCCGTAAATCTTTTGACAGAACTGAGCAGAGAGAGAGCCTGACAGTGCCTTCTCTGAAACGATTCCCAGAAAGTGTATGATTCTGAATTAGGGAAAGAATGTTCAAATTTGAAAGTCTGTTGCGGCTGCCGTTTGCTGGCATTCGTGAGGGCCCCAAGTGGAATTCTTGTGGATGGAAGGTCCTCACACTCTCCATAGAGGGGGCATCTGTCTCAGCAATCCTGTGTCCCTCTTTAAATTGCAGACTATGCCTAACTGGCAGCAAAGCCATAATTTTTCACACTAAAAGAAAAGAGTTGGTGCATGGATGGCATGACTTTTAAAAGAGAGTTTGATTTGAGACCCATGGCCTGAGTTCCACTACTGACTCCACTCTTTAGAAACTTTGCGAAGTGTCTTGCCTTGAGCAAGTCAATAAACCATGAGTTATGATTCTTACCTATGTCCCCCGTTTGCTTATCTACGCGGCAAACAGCAAATGAGATAGTGTACACAAGATCACAGTGGAAGCTCCAAAAGCAGGATACAAGCGGAAAGATTTGTCACCCTTGTAATCAAGGGAAATATGCACACAGATGATTCTGACTTATTTGTGGAATATGCTCTAAGGAAAGAGTGGAAAGTAAGGTTGCGAGATAAAAATTTCAACAGAGGAAAGACTGCTTTGAATGTGATCAGAATAGTTCAGGTTTGACTTATGAGGAAGCATGAAGCAAAATGTAAGGCAGGGTATAGGATAGTGAAATCTCAGTGGTATCCATAACGAAGTGGATATTTGTTATTTTGTCAACTCAGAATAAGACTATCCTTAAGAGAAATGCTCCTTCAAACCTCAGTATTCTACTGAAGTTTCCCAAATAGCGTATTCTAATACAAATTGGACGTGGGGCAGAGCCAAGCCAATCAGAATTCTTCCCTGGAATTTTTTTAACTTAATCCAAAAAAAGAATCAACATCCCTCTCTAGTAACAACAGAATGAGGATGTGATTCCCAACTACTCAAGGCCAGTCTGCCTGTTCCACCTTGTCAACCCATTGCCTTCATGTCACCTTCTGCTATACAAGAACGGAGGTGACAAGACAGCCTAGCCTTCGTGCTGGGGTTTTATGACAATCTGACCCTAACCCCTGACTCTAACCCTATGCCATGCATTATCCTAGCTGTGTCTTTCACATCACCCCATCTATTCTTCACAAGAGATGCAAGATGTAGACATTATTGTTATAACTTGAAGGTGAGACGCTGGCATGAATAGACCCAGGTGATTCAGTTCAAAAGTAGTGATGTCCCCCTTCCAACGCACCCCATTGCATGCCGCTTGCATCTGGATTTGCCCACATCTTAGACTCTAAATAGGCTGGAGCTCTAGTCAGGGCCCCGTGTTGGGAAAGATTCTAACTCTAGTGATTTCCCATTCACGTAGGGACAGGGAGCATTCGTGGCCCATTACCTTAAACATCATTAGCGGAAAAGAAACACACAAAGCTTAGAGGGCTCTGAAGCCAGCCTCCTTTTCTGATAATGACAGGTGCTTTGAAATCTTGTTTTCCTTTGGCAGTTTGGAATTGAGGGAAAAGGCTTTCCATGTTCCATGGAATTCATGCTGATCAATAAGTGAATTTAATTTGCAAGACAAGGAGCTGAAAAGCAGATAGATGAAAACAAAACAAACGACTAAATAACGAACTAGAATAAAGTAAGTACCTTTTAAAGCCAGTTTCTCCATGTAGCTTTTAAGGAAGAACTGCTCCTCCTGTCACTGCTGGAAAATAAATTTCTGTCTCTGATCTGTCACTTCGAACTTCGGCCCTTGAAGATTCAGATGTGGTCAGATGTGAACATTTCTCCACAGCTGCATTTTAAAGCCTCAGAATTTTCAGTTTGATTAACACATTGATAAGACATATATTTTACTTAAAACAAGGATGCCTGTGGGATTTGGAGGGAAAAAATTCCAAAAATGAGGCCACACTGGAAATATTAAATACAGATACAGTAGTAAAACATTGAGCTAAAATAGCAATAAAACGGACCTCCGATGGGCCTCTTGAGGAATTAAAAAGAGCAGCTTCATTCCGCGGGTGTGTTCAGACAGAAATAAATCAACTCCGGGCCACTGAGGAGAAATAGGACCCCTGTATATCTTTATTTAAGATGTGCAGGATGCCAAGTCAGAGAAGCGTGCAGGAGAAATACATATTGTTTTTGAAACTGAAACATGAATATGGCTGTAATTTTAATGTTTCTTGCTGGAAAAAGGTCATCTTTGGTGAGGTCGGGGTTTTCTTAAGGTCATTTCACATAGAGATAGCTGCCTGCCTTTGACATTTCATCTCGCGGAGACCCAACTCTTCTGACACACGAAATGGGTTCTTAGCACACCCCATGGCTATTTCTATCAACATCTGTGATTCGTACACAGAGTGGAATGTGCACTGATTGGAGACAAAGATCCACGGTCTCTCCGAGGCTGGAGGTTGAGTTGAGAGAATGGAGAGAAAGTTTCTATTATTATTTAAAGGGGTAGTAACCATATTTCTAAAATAAAAATGCAGCTTCAAATCCCTGGGGGAGGGGGCAAATAGGGACAGACTATGACTATAGGAAGTATTATATTGACCGTTACCCTCCATCTTGAAAAGTATGCTTTAAAAGAAGATACATTTAATTCCTTTCAAAATAGTCACAGCTTACCCCTTCTTCCAGGAAGGCAGCCGAGATTTTCAAGTTCATAACAATGTGTTTTAATTAAATTGTCTTAGATTGTTTCCTAGTCAAAGAGATGACGAGCCTATGACCACAGTTAAGTCATTGCCAGGCTCAGCGCTTAGAGCTTTCCTGTGGAATTAGGATGGTCATATCTAATCCTAGGTCACATATCAAGAGCGGTTTGTAGAATAGTCTGAAATGAAAGACATCGTCATTTTCTAACATTTCATAATTGACGATGGTGATGTTGATTTTAATAGATGCATACAACAGTTAGGTTTCCTAAATCATTTGGCCTATATGGGACTTAATCTAAAGAAAATGCAAGGAAAGGAAATTAAGTTAAAAAGTGAATAGAAAATAAGACTGGGCTGCGGGAGACACTTTATTTATTAAAATAGAAGCACTTAAAGATAACCCTCTTTCAATCTTTGTTCAGTTGTGCTTTTGGACCTGGTAAACACTTGAATCAGAGTAGAAAAAAATGCCCTTGTTTTCTTACATCCCGGTTCAGGATTCTTTCTTGTCTGAACCTTTCATTAAGTAAATCATCCAACCCCACCCACTGGTTCTGGGGGATTGGGTCACCCCTGTGTGATGAACTGCAGCCTCGGAAAAGAAAATCTTCTTCCCAAGAAGCAGGAAAAGTCACAGCACACGGGTTCAGGCAGGTGGCGTGACTCATTAGGAACCCACTCCCATCCCAGCTCACCTCGGATGTGGGCTGCGTGTTCCTCACGGCGCTGGCTGTTCTGCCCAATGTTTCAGCAGGAAGCAAAGGTGTGTGGCAGCCATCCAGGCCATGGGGAACCCAGGTGTTCCCCTTCTGGAAAGTATCCAGGTGCCCCCAGGGCTCAAAAGAAGTGAAGTATCCAGGTGTAACTGCAACTTCTGTTTCTTGTTGCTTCCCAACCTGTGCCCTCCTGCCTACATCTGAATGGTCTCGGGCAAGCAGGGCAATCATACATTCATGTTCCGCCATGTGCAGAGGCCAGCGGCTGCCAAGGGAGGCTGTAAAGTGTTTTGTTCACTCATTTAGGATGATTAGGAAAAGAGGGCAAGAGAGTTCTCTTGTATCTCCCCTGGAGGGTCTCCCAACACGATTCTCTGAAGATAGGCCTTTCCTGCCTCATATGCCAGAATGTTCTTCCCTTCAACAGAGAGGGAGCAAAATGTCCTGTTAAGACCTCTGTGCATATATAGTCAGAGAGACCAGGTTCCAGTTCTTTCTTCCTCTCATTTCATTTCTTCACTCACTCATGAGAGTCTCTGCCCGTGGGGAGTTCATTATCTAACTGGGGAGATCCAGACATCAATTAATAACTTTCAGTTACAATGACAATGGTGTTGGTGGGCTACAAAGAGGTGCATGGTGGGAGGAGCTGGTGTGGACAGGGGATGGCGTCACACCTGGAATCTCAGGGAGCGCTTCCCTGAGAGAGCAAAGAATGAACCAGTGTCTGTAGAATGGGCAGAATTAATCAGGCTGTGGGGAAGGAAAGGGCAGAACTTGGCACAAGCCTGCAGGGAGAATCGATGTCACTCTTGAGGAATGGAAGGAAAGAGTACAGCAGTTTTAAAACGTGGTCCCCAAACTATGTGACACTCCTTTCATCCAGGGAGGGGGTTTATGTCCTTTTAAACAGGTAGACTTTTGTGACTACCTGGGCTAAGAGAATGTGATACAAGTGATGCTTTGTGACATCTGAGGCTAGACGATGCACGGCCATGGTTTCCAGCAGGTTTTCTTGGAACACTACACCTGAAAGACTGCTGCTCGTTCCCTCTCAGACTCCAGCCACGGATCCCATGGAGAAGCTGTGGGTTGGTGCTGTGGTTGATGGTCCCAGCTGAACCTATCCTCGGCAACCCCAATCCATGCCCAGGCCCCAGGATGCCATCTTGGAAGTGGATCTTCCAGTCCAAGCTCGTCTCAGCCCCGGTTCCTGGTCTCAGATATCCGGGGGCAGAAAGCAGCAATCTCCACTGGGCTCTTTATGAATTTTCTACTCCTAGAATTCACAATCACATGAAATGGTTGCTGTTGGCTCTTCTGAGTGTAGAGTAGTTTATTTCACAACAGCAGACATTGGGAAAAAGTAGTGATGGCAGAGTACAGCCAGTGGAGCCAGGCATGCTGTGCAATGAGGCTGGGAGATACCTGCTCCGGACTGTGCCTGGCCCTGGGGGCACATTAAAGACTTGGTCACTATGCATAGAGCAATGGGAATTTATTGGAGGTTTTGATCTGGGAGAGACAAAAACAAGATTGATGTTTTGAAAGATGACATGAGCTTCATTGCTAGTTTGAAAGGGCCTTGGAATCAGAGGTCACTGAAATCTGGATTAGAGATGATGGCATCTTGAACTAACATGGTGGTGGTGGACATTGATAAAAGCGAAAAGAATAGAGAGGTCTTTAGAGGGTAAAATTACCTTGTGTTGGCCATGGCTTGATTAAGAGGACAATTCTCCAGGAGGGATCCTATTGACTCCTAAGAGGCTAAGTTGCTTATTGATGGTGACATGATTTATTAAGACAGAAGAGGAGTGAAGATCAAGAATTTGATCCTGGACATTTTGAGTTTAAGATAACTTTCACTGTTCAAGTTAGAGGTGATGAGTAGGTGGTTAAATATAGGGGTTTGAAACTCAGAGGAAGAAGCTTGGCTCCATCTATCAATTTTGGAGTCATTAGCCTAAATAGCTCTACCGAAGCCATATATTTGGTTAATTTGGTCTAGGGAAGAAGTACAGAATGAAAATATGGGGTCCAGGATGAAGGAACTCCAGTGTTCAAAGGCAGTAGTGGCTGAGAAGAAGGAGCTCATAGATGAAGGGGGGAAATTGAAAGTCTTGTTTCCTGGAAGCTTGGGAAAGATCATGAAGTGGACTGAACACCCTGTAACCCAAGGGAGAGACCATCTGGACCACAGATGTGGGCAACGGACAGACGGACATAAGAGAAAAAGTGAGTGTTGGGATTCGCAAGGAGAAAGAGACCCTTTCCAAAACGTGTCTGCACAAAGGAGTGAGATAATGTGTTAATTAGAGAGGGGTTGGGAGCTATAAAGTTTTTTTTCTCTAAAAATAGGAGGATCATGATCAAATGATTGAGTATTAATGTAAAGAATCTAGCAAAATGTGCTGGAGAGAGACAAGGAATAATTGAGATTTTTAAGATTCCTGAGAACAGGGAAGGCTGTCTCAGATCAAGGAGTAGAAATGGCCTTACGTTGGAAGAGGGATGTCACCTTGAACTTACCTGGATAGGAGAGGATGAAGACAAGATGAAGGTTTGATATTCAGAGAAAGTTGGGGAGTTCTAATCTTATTGTTTCCATTTTTCACTGAGAAGTAAGAAGTTTTGTAATTTGTGTGTTGTAGGGTTGGTAACAGATATTTGAGAGGTGTAGTAAAGGTTTGAAATATTTGTTGAGAAAATAGGACTTTGATGGGCCAAGGAAACCCAGGAGGGCTGCCTGGCAGTGGTGAGCTTGCTTTTGAAGCTGAACATCAATGCATTCTGCCTTGCTGAGTGAATGGTTCCAGAAGCACTTGCTTCTCGAGTGAGGAATAGTGGATCACTGAGTTCATCTGGGGTTTGAGTTTTACTCAGATAGATGTGAAAGACAGAGGGTAAGGGATTTCAGGGTATCAGCAAAAATATTCATTAAATAATGTAAGCTGTCTAAGGGTGGAAGGGAAGACATGCGAAGGTTGATCCATTGGGAAAGATTCCAGGAGATTGACTGGAGATTCTTTGCATCTTCTTTCACGTGATCCTGGGGATGTCACTCAAAGACCCCAGCATTTACTGAGAATCTGTTATCTGTGCAACCCCACACACATTAGAAGTAGGAGGCAGCGTCTCACAGGTGGTTTTGAGCTCAGGCTGGTGCATCACGCTGCCTAAGGCTGAATCTCAGCACCTCCGCCTAACAGATGCATGAGCTTTGGCATGTCACTCAGTCTCAAAGGGAGGCTGCTCTCCCACTGGAGGATGGAGATGGAAGTCATGGTAGACACTACCTAGCAAGCTGGCTGTACATGAGTTAATATGCACAAAACACTTTGACAATGTAAGCTCATGTAAATATTTCGTATTGGATAGCATTGCCTTGAAGTTTCTTCAAAATCCTACAGGCTGCTATTATTGTCTCCATTTCATACTTGAGGAAACTGAGATGCTGAAAACTTAGTTGCCCAAGATCCCAGATAACTAAGGTCTAAGAGTAGCTTAATCATAATATTACTTAAAGCTTACATGTTGTTAAGATTGTTTAACATTAATTGCCTTATCTAAGAATTGGAGTATGAACGAAGAGCTGGTTTGACTTCTAAGTCAGTGTATCTCCCACGATTCCAAGACGTCTTCTGGAAAGTTCCTTACCACTTCTTCACCTGTAGAGTGTGGGTTATTATACTTGCTTCATCTCCCTCACAGGTGGATTATAAATACGAAATGGAATATGCAGAAAGGATTTGTCAACTGTAGAGCAGTTTCTCTTCTCTTTCTCCTCGTTCTTCTTTTTTCTTCTCATTTCTCCCCATCTCCAAGGGTACATTTGACCAGAGAGTGTTCATCGCCCTTGGATGCATCTATTTTACTCCAGTAGGGCACAAGAGGGCTGGGAACAAAATTGTGGGGTTCCAGCCAAATTGATTCCTTCTGTCAGCCACATCCTTGTTCCCTTCAAACAAGTCCTCAAACACAAATAGCCCATCTATTACCTTTATGTAATCAAGACCAAGGAAGCTAATGAGATAGAAACACAAAATTATAGGGGAGGGCTCTTTATGATGACCATCGAGACTGGACCCAGGCTTTGCCATATAGCCATAGCTGTTAGGACTGGATCTGGCATAGCAGACGTCGCTCTCCTTACAGACCCAGAATCCAGTGTTAATTGGGTTACAAAGAAGGTGGAGAAAGGAACGATGCAGGATAGGCATAGAGAAGCTTAAGTGTCCCCCAAAGATGGCTTTATCCATTCTTTCTTCTTCAGCTCCCTGCCATACATGCTGTTAGATGGAAGAACTGTTGAAGTATCACATGCCCTCCCTGTGATGCCTTCCCACAGTCCTCCAGCAGAGCTGGAGCCTCATCACGTGGACAGGGGACACTCGCCTGTGGCTTGTTGTACTTTGTGACCCCATGCCTGGAACAGAGCTCACCTGTCAATAGAATACGTTACTGAACCTATGATTCAACCTGCTCCCAGGGGTTCCCAGTCACTTGCGGAAAAGTACTGATGCTTTAGCATGGCATTTTCCATAGAGGGAAGCCAATAAATAATACTTAAAAAGGGAAAAGCAAGAAAGAGCAGCATGAATATATCATTTGAAGAAATAAACGTAAGTAGTTGGCTCTGAGGAGCTAGATTTGGAAAAGGACAGGATTATACACTATTGATTCATTAAACTAGGTACACCGATTACTTTGATAACCATTAAAAATAAAAATAACATTTTCTGAATCTTTTGATTCCATCTGGGAAGGAGAAGGGACGACGGTAATGACTTTTACTGACTGTTATTCTTTAAAAAAAGTTGAAAGTAATTTTTCCATTAATACTTCAGTGCAATCTGTGTTTGTCAGTTGTTACTTATCTTTTTTATTTCATCAGAAATGTTTTATAATTGAAAAGAGAATAGGTAGGGGGGAGATGATGAACTAATATACACGGTAAAAGAATATTTACAAAAACATTAGATAGCTAAGGACCAAGAGCATCCTAACCATAAGACCATTTAAAGTTTGCATGTTGTTTAAAGTTGTTTAATGTTAATTACTTTGTCTTAGGTTTGCAGCGTATCAGAGCTTACTATCGCCGTTTTAGACGTAAGGATGCTGAGGCTACAGGAATTGGCTTGCCCGTGGATTCGTAGTCACAAAGAGGTGGAGTCAAACTAGAAAATGGTGGTTTCTTTTATCGTCAGTCCTTTTGCTGAGCTCTGTCCAGGATCCTAGAAAAACTAGATGACGCCGCAGTAACAAATAGCCTCCACATCTCGGTGAGTTAAAGCAGCAAAAGTGTCCTCCTGTGCCATTGGGACCCCTTCATGTTGTAGTGGTCCTTGCTCCAGATCCACGTGGACTGCGCAGTCACTATTTGGAGCATTGCCAGGCACCATGGTAGAAGGAAAAGAGAGTTCTGGAGCCTGTACCTGGAAAATCGTACACTCCGGCCTGGAAGGGATGCCCAAAACTTTTGCCCAAACTCATTGTTCAAGAGAAATTATGGGACTTCCATTTTCGTTGTACATCCATTAACATATATATATTTTTAAGTTACAGCTGTTTTTAACGCTCAGAAAGGAAAGAATGGGATATTTGGAGAAAATATCTAATAACTACCCTGCCTCCATGCTCACTGGCAATCAAAACCCCTCTTCCTGAATCACGAGGCTGTTTTTCATCACACTTAGCTATGACAAACATTCACTCTTATTTTCTTCTCATAGCCTGTGTCTCATCGAACCCCCAATGGTAACAAACACTGGGGCAGCAGTGGGAGAGGGCCTGGGCAAAGAGAGGAGAAATAATGCGAGGAAAGTGTGTTCAACAACACCACCAATCTGATTATATTTTAATCATTTTCCTTGCCGCACCGAGGTGTGAAAAAGAGGGAGCCTTTGTCCAGCAATCTCTAACTCAACCCCGAGAACCACCAGGGCAATTATCATCAGGGTAAATGATGGTAAGTTTGAAATGTGACTTTGTTTTTCACCCCACAGATAATGTCTGGGGAGAAGGAGAAGCTTTCTTCACATAAGCATAAAATGATGAGAGGGGAAATGAGGATGGTCAGGGCTGGAAGGTAGAAGCTTGAAGACAGACACTCCAGACACAGTCATTTCTCTTCGGATTGAAGATGAGGCTGAGGAGGAGGGAGTGGTTGCACTGCTTCCTATAGTGGTAATGAAAGAGAGAGAGAAAAATATATACCCGTTACCATGAGCGGCCACCGGAATACTTTAATGAAGAAAAGGGGATTGTCCACGAAGAACAGCAGTCTCCTTATGTATTTATTTATTTTCTTCCAAAATAATCTGGATTTTGATCATTTAGGAAGGTGCAAAGCAGGCAGAACCATACGGACAATGAACCTGATCTTGGGAACTTGATTACCAGATCCATAAATCTTGGGGGAAAAAAAACACAATAAAACTTTACAATGTTGACAAGAGGGGTTTCAAGTCAGGGCACATCAAGGTGCCTCTATCTCCTCTTCTTTTACATCTCTGATTAGTGAGTGCTTTTGAAGCAAATGGGAGATAGTGCAGGAAGAACACCTCATCCATCTTCTGCTCACTCAAAGGTCAAAACACATCACTCAGTTGTTGCCTACTCTTTGGTCTCCTAAAGTAACTAGGTATGAAACACACATTTAAGGAAAAATTCTACTCTATGCTGGCCTTGCTCAGGACAAGTCCACACCTGGAAACTGACACTCAGATAAGACGGAGAACACACTGCCTACGTTCCTAGAGGAGGGGGGCTCCTGTCTTCTGGGTACCTGTGTTGGTTTCTTAAGGCTGCTGTAAAAATTGCCAAAACTGGGTGGCTTAAAACAGTAGGAATTCATTCTTTAGCAGTGTTGGAGACCAGAGGTCCAGAATCAAGGCTTACACAGGGCCACACGCCCCCGAAGGCTCTAGGATTGAATGCTTCCTTGTCTCTGGTGTTACCAGCCATTCCTTGGCGTCTGGCAACATCGCTCCAATCTTTGCTTCAGTTTTTATGTGGCCTTCTCCAGCGTCTGTGTGTCTCGAATCTCCCTCTGTCTTTCCCTTGTGAGGACACCTGTTATTGGATTTAAGACCCACCCTAAATCCAGGATGATCTCTTCTCAAGATTCTTAATTACATCTGCAAAGACTTTCTGGCCAAACAAGGTCACATTCACAGGCCCCAGGAGGACATATCTTTTGGGGGCCAGTATTCAACGTACGGCCGTACCCAGTTAGAAATTGTCGGGCAGCATAAATGGCTCATCTGGGAGGCAGATAGGACATTAGCAAAGGGGAAGTTCCATGAAGACTTCCCCTCACACCCAATGAGGTAACTCAAGTTCATGAAGTCTTCTCAATCCATTTCTAAGAGAGAACTCTATGGCCTCTGGAACTTGGGAGAATATTATTTTTCATCATTAGCCAGGCCCTCAACTCCCACATGTTCTATTTAGTCATTAAAACAACTTTCCTGAGCACCTACTATGTGCCAGGCCCTGGACTGTGTACTAGATCACCTAGGAGATGGATGGTGGCTGTCCCAGAGCCATGGGTGGAATGAGGTACAAGGGCCACTTTCCCTCTGACACTAAGCCATCCTTTGAAGACATCCCTCTGCCGTCTTCTAGGGAAGTCTGAATCTATGCAGCACAAGATTTTATCTCCCCGGCCTCTGCTGCTTGGACCAGGAATGGAGACCCGGCCCAAGAACAGCCAATTGGATTCTCTCTGCTGGAGACACAAATACTGAGCCACAGTGACTTGGGGGATGAAGGCACTGTTTGTTTCACAGCCTTATCAGCCACGTGCCCAGAGAAAATTTAGAGAGAGAATGAGGAAGCTGCTCAAAGGGATGAGATGCTGTGCACCTCCAAGGAAAGATATGTCTTTTCACTGCCCAGGACTCCATGGCATTTCTGGGGACCGGAGTCCCTGAAATTGCTTACTGTCTGTCCACTGCAGCCAGCTAATCTCTGTCTATGGTAGCAGTGAGGGGAGGAGAGACAGACCCCTGACACAGCCACACCTCCTGGTGCCGTTCACGGTCCAGTAAAGTCATAAACAAAGAGCTGTGGGGGTTGGGAGGAAGGTGGTTAGCTGGCTCTGTGAGCAAAGAGAGTGCCACCAAATATGCGACATCCATTTGGAAAGATGAGCAGGAGTCTTTCTGGTTGAATTTTATTAATTAATATGTTAATGAAGTAGCTCTCAGCCCCAGCTGCACATTAGAATCACTTGGGCGATGTCTGGGCCCACTTCAGACCACTTAAATCAGAGCTTGTAAATTTTGTATGTGCATTTTTTAAAAAAATTCCCTCAGGTGGTTCTTAGGCACAGAGAAGACTGAGAATCACTGACTTAATGACTTACGTAATAAACGAGGTTCCTTCTAGACTAGTGTGTCCTCAGTTCTCTTTGGACTAGTAGCCACAGTGTTATCACCCTGAAGCTGACTCTGTGCCACCCACTGCTTTCACAGCCCCCCAAATACCCACTCTCTGTGAAACATGTAACAGGTGCTAAAGAAATACGTTTTGCTTCTCCAAATCACAAGGAGACACAGGCTCCTGGTACCCATTGGACTGCAACATTTCTGTTTGTTAACAGCACCCTTTTCTTCACTGATAACATCACTGACTTATAAAAAATTATCCTTCAATTTATATTTGCATCCTCATTTTTTCTACCAGTGCCCTGGTAGAGGCCTCTTACATGACATTTTTCTTACAGGTCTCCCTGCATCTAGTAAGTTATTTCATCATCATTATCCATCGTCAAACATCCATATACCCATACCCACACTCAGAAACACACATTATACTCTACTATCTATCTGTCCATCTATCCGTCCATTCATCCATCCATCCACCCATCCCTTGATCCATCCATGCATCCACCCATCTATCAGCCCATCCACCCATGCATTCACACATCCAGTCATCCATGCATACACGCATCCATCCATCGACATATCTGTCCATCCATAGATACATGCACACCTTCATACATCCATACATACATCCACTTCCCTTTCAGAGTGTAGGGTGAGGGTAAGGTTTAAGGTTAGGAGTGAGTAAGGTGAAGTAAGATTTATGGTTAGAGATGGAAAGTGAGCTAAAGCTTAAGGTTAAGGTGGGCAGGGTACTAGGTTTAGGTTATGGATAGGTGGGGTAAGGTTAAGTTTAGGGTTAACGATGGGAAGTAAGATTAGGTTTAGGGTTAGAGATGAGCAGAGTGAGGGTGCAGGTTAGGGTTTGGATATGTAGAGGGAGGGCTGGGTGTAGGGAGGCCACGGAAGCCTTCTGTGAGAGTTGATATGTGAGCTGACCTGTGAATGTCAGTGACGTGTGTCCACATAAGATTGGATTCAGAACTTCTCCTTGCAGAGGGAACAGCGTGATCGTATGCTTGAGGAGGGGAAGCCGAATGGGCCACACAGGGAACATCCCAGAAGCACCGTGCAGACTGAGGGTGTTAGGAGGTGAGGAGATGCAGGATGCTGAGGGTCAGGAAGGAAGCCCTTGGAACCTGAAATAAAATATTCAGCTTATCCCGGAGATTATGGAGAATCCAGGAGGATGTAGGCAGAGGGTGACATCAAACACATACTTCCAACAGTGAAGATTTCACTTTCTTTCTTTCCATTTTATGTGGGTTGGTCCTAAGCTGTCTCTAGAAAGATCTGCCAGCACAAAATTAGGGAGTATCAGAAACCACCCTCCTGGGAAATAGAGACTCTGAAGGTATAAGTGGGCAGTTTAGAAAAGCTCAGCCCACGGCCACGCCTCCTGCTGTACCTCTGGATCCCTGTCTGTTCCCATCAAAACTCAGAAGGATTTTAACACGATTTCCCACTGAACAGGAAACACTTGGGTATGTCCTTCTTCCTTCACTCCCTTTCTCCTTCCCTTCCTTCTCTCGTCTTTCAAGGAAGGACACTGAGAAAACTAGCAGCCTATCGTCCTTCAGGAAGTGCAGGCAGCACACGCAGAGGCCCAAAGGCATGGGAGACTCTGGCCCTTTGAGATTTGAAATGAAGCCTCTCTTTCTAGGTAGCTGGTGGCAGACCAAGCAGGAAGGAATGAGGTGGAGAAGTCACGAGAAGCCTGGCGGCACACTGGAGTTTAAATTTGCTTCTGAAGAGGAAGATGGAAGACAAGTTTAATAAAATATTTTCAGCTTAGAAGGGACATATTAAATTTGCATGTTTAAGTCTGTAGTCATAGCTGTAAAAATCACTGGAGATGGGAAAGGTGTGTGCATATATATGCTTATATGTGTATATAAAATATAGACGATAGACGATAGATAGATGATTGATAGGTAGGTAGATGATAGATACATAGATAGATAGATAAAATCTTGGAGTGGATCAAGTCTTCCAAAAAAGTCGTAAGAACCAGAAGCCAGAAAAAAAAGATTGGTATATTTGAATATACAAAAATATAAATCTTTTGTCAGAAGATGCTATATAAAAAGTTAAAAGACAATAGATTGAGAGAACATAGTTGCCACTTATACACAAAAATTATTAATGTTAGTTTTAGAGACCAATTTGATAGGAAAATTACCAAATTGATAGAAGGATAAAATATCAGTTCACAAGAGGAGAAATACAAATAGCCACTAGTACTCAGAGAAATGCAAATCAAAGCAGTAAGAGAGCATTTTTCAACCGTCATGTTTTTCTTAAAGAAAAAAGGACAATATGGGGCCAGGCTGGTGGCATAATGGTTAAGTTTGTGCTCTCTGCTTCAGCAGCCCAGGGTTCACAGGTTTAGACCCTGGGAGCGGATCTACGCACTGCTCTTCAAGCCACACTGTGGCAGTGACCCACATATAAATTAGAGGAAGATGGACACAGACGTTAGCTCAGGGCTAATCTTCCTCAAAAATAAAAAAAAAAAAAAAAGAAAGGACAATAATCATAAACTGGGGAGATCCTGTGCTTTCACTGACAGCTACGCAGACCATTTTAAACATAGGTACAGCTTTTTTGGAGTGTAATTTGGCAGTTACCTTTCAAAACATTTTAAAGGTGCACAGTGTTTGTTCAAGGATATGCATGCATCAGGATGTGTTCATTGCACCATTACTTGTAAAAGCATCAGCAGCACCAAAATGAATCCTGGAGTCAATCAATACATGAAAACAATAAAAGTATTCTACATTCCCAACCTCCAGAATACCAAGCAGCCATTGAAACTAAGTGATGGCAGCTATTTGAACTGATTTGGAATTATCTCATTGCTAGATGAAAAAAAAAGCCAAAGAAATACATGAATGCTCCTATTCATGGAAACAAACAAATAAAAAATGATGTGCCTACAAATCTCTCTCGATGAGTAGAAGACAGTCTGGAACATTGAAGGGAGCAGACTTATTCTAGGGTGTTACATTTGTTTTGAGGTGAAGAGGAACTCTGACAATTATCTTTATATTATTTATTTTTAGACATTTTACAACCAGAAAGTATCTGTCATTTACTTCTGTGATTTGAAAAAACAAAAAAATATGGCTTCAGGAATAAACCATCTTGGCAGCAGTGGTCAAGATGGACTGGAAGGATCCAGAGAGAAGGCAGGCAGCCTGGGGAGGAAAATCCTGCAGGAATCCAGCTGTGTGACAGTGGGAAGGTGTGAGGGAAACCACACAGAGATAGATGAGGTTGGAGAACAAAAGCTGAAGTCAGGAGATGCTGAGAAGGCAGAATCCAGATGACTAGGTAACTAAGCAAGGAACTTGTCAACAAAGGTGCTTAGTGTTCATTTGGTAGGTGGCAGGGTGGTGGCAGTGCTGTTAACAATGACAAGTAATAGAGAATGCGGAAAAGCACTTGAACTCTGAGCGAACATATCCTTGGCATTATTTTAGGCATGGGTTATTTCTAGGAAAGAGGAAACAACAACCGAGATCAAAGCTATGGATGTGTGAACGGGTGGACTAATTTTGTTAGGGCCCTTACTTAGGTACAGAAGAGTGGACTTAAATCATCATGCATCAGAGCCAAAATGGACAAAAACTGGCTGGGCTCCTGACCTAGGGACCCTGAACCTCTTTCTCCAGCTGCTCAAGGATGCCGGGGCAACTCTGGACAGATTGCCAGTGTTTCCAAAAGCCGAAAGGAAACCTTATATTTATCTGGGATGAGGCTGCCTTCACTGGTTAAAGAGTTCTTTGCTTTGCTCTTGCCTGGAATTGCTGCACTGTATTTCTTACTTCATGCAGCTTAAAAGCTCTCACTGATTAATGAAATGGGAAAACCAACAAATAGCCGATCATTGTGGAAAACAATAGTCTACAAAGAACGTGCTCCTCCTGGACACCTGCGAGGATGGGTGATAGCACGATCCTCAAGCTGGGAGAACTGGACTTCAGCTTTTTCAGTCCTAGGCTGGCCAGGCAACATTTGGGGCCTCAGTTTCCTCCTTTGTAAAATGGGTTCTTTCAAGTTCATTTTCACTTCCACATTACAATGTATGATGAGCCTCAGTCTTGCCCTCACTTCATACCCACCCCCTCTTTTAGTGTCTAGTTCTCTCCTCTAGAAAGAAAGTTGATTGATGGTAGAGGAGCAGATATTGGAAAGAAAAATAAATTGAATTTATGCAAGTGGGGAGGGAAGTGCCTCATTAACAGAATAATTGAGCTGCTGGTTAATTTTACTTGTTATCCACAGAAAAGGGCAAAAATCTTCTAAGCAATGTCTCCTCTTTTTCCAAATGATTAAAAGAACAACAAAAAGGTTTGTATCTTGGATGTATCTAGTAATTATGTGCCTGACACGTTTTTTTTTCTCTTTAAATATCATACGAGGCAGATGTATTTTTAAAATCCTGGCAATTTACACAACACTATGAACGTGTCAGTTCTTCCTAATCAGAAATTTTCTACACTTCCCCCAACCTTATTAACAGTAATTCCCATTAATTGATAATTATTACCTTTTTCTTAGTCATATCTAGTTGTTGGTGTAACAACACTTTCTGCTTTGCTAAGATCAATATGTTTAACTTTCGCTGTAAATAATGCATAAAATTAATAATATAACTATGCTTGCTCAATAGAATGCAAACTTCACCTATTTTTATATCAGCTTCTTAATTTACAGTCATTTTATTTATTTATTTATTTGCCATAGACTGGTAATAATAAGTAGTTCTTAAGCCCAAATAATGAAATTTTTCATATGTAAATGCCATTAAGACTTTGACTAGACCCCATTGACATGACTGTGCTATCTGTGGGTTCTGAAAGTCCCAATGGAGAACAAATCTGATTCCTTCTGCAAGTCAATTGGAATAAATATTAATTGATTTCTATAAGACAATTGTCCCTTACCAACTTGAACTGGAGTAGACTCAGCCTTGAATGATCACTCGTGGGTTTGTGTAAGATAATTTCCTGGAAATTGATGATGTCTTTATGGCAGTAAGGGGCAAGGCCAGTAGGTATGTGGGTCCTGGCCCAAAAGGACCCACTGGCAATTGGCCCTGGAAGAGCCTCAGAGAAGGTAATGTAAACATTACATTATTCTGGCATATGTCTCCCACCCCAAACTTACCTTCCCCTCCATTCTTAATTAAATCAGAAACATTCGACTATCTGAAAGAACAAGACTGTGACTTTCTAAAATATGACCCAGGAATCTGAAAATACAGAGGGAGATCGTAGATGGAAGAGAAGTTCTTACAGAGCCAGGACTTTCTCCTAATCTTGTAGTCAGGATAATCCCTGAGAAACACTTTCCGTGGTGATAGGAAAGGAGTCTCAAAGCTTTGCCTCACCTTCCTGTTAAAAATGATGCTCACTGGGTGCCATAGCAGGAAGAGCAGGGCACCTGGATGTGCAGGTCTTTGCACTCCTAAACCTTCATGCATTAGTCTGTGACCAAGCAAGACCTTGTTCTTCATGGGCCTCAGTTTTCTCATGTGTCAAATGGAGAAGTTCTCAGCATAAGAATTCTCTCGTTCTCTTTCTACTCTTTTATTTCACATTAAGTCAATATCCTTTGACCTCAGTATTATTATTATTATTATTATTATCATTATTATCATTATTTTGAGGAAGATTAGCCCTGAGCTAACATCTGCTGTCAATCCTCCCTTTTTTGCTGAAGAAGACTGGCCCTGAGCTAACATCCATACCTATCTTCCTCTACAACATGTGGGATGCCTATCACAGCATGGCTTGATAAGCGGTGCATAGATCCACACCTGGGATCCGATCCAGCAAACCCTGGGCCGCCAAAGCAGAACATGTGAACTTAACTGTTGTGCCACCAGGCTGGCCCCATATTATTATTATTTTTTGAAAATGAAAACAGGTACAGACAAAACAGTGATTTTTACACTGCAAAGGGGGAAAAAAGTCATAAAGAGAATAAGTGGAGCTCAACAACCAACTCACATGTGAGGTCTGTCAATCATCAATGGATCTCTCATTTTTTAAGTAGGAGGAAAAGTATTAAGAAAAAAAGAAGACCATTCTCAGAAAGAGAAAGAAGAGACATACCAGAGGAACCTGAAGAGTGATCAGTTTTCCTCACAGGACAGGAGGAAAGAAGATATTCTCTCTTTGAAATAAAAATAAAACCACACCTACACGGAGCTCTGAGATGAGATGGCAATGGATGTGGTGCAGAGAAAGAGCCACCAGGAAGCAATTCAAAGCACAACAATAGAGATCAAACTCATACTGGAGCCAGAAAAGGACTGTAGAAGGTGGCAAGGGCTGAGCTGATAGTGTGGAAAAGTGAGTCAATTCTGAGGAATAAAAACTTCAATTAATTTAATTTATTTTTTTGACCTCTCAGAATGTAAAGACAAAGGAAAATGACATGGGAGCTCGTTGTCTCAAGGTAAATAGATGAATTATAATCTATGGTCCATTCAGTGAATATCTATTACTCAATTATTGTGCCCCAGGGACTGTTCTAGTGATTTAGATATATCAATGAACAACACAGACAAAAATCCATGAGCTCTTGGAGCTTATAATCTGAGTGACAAGTTTTATTGTGTTCCAACTTTATCAATTAGAAGTAACCAAAATTGCTATAACCATATATGAACTGCATGGCAATCACAAACCAGAAACCTATAACAAATACTCAAATAAGTAAGAGAAAGGAAGCCAAACATAGTACTAAAGAAAACCATCAAACCACAAGGGAATAGAGCAATAAAAGAAGAAAGGAAGAGAGAACTATTAAAACACTCAGAAAAAAAGTAACAAAATGGCAATAAATACATATTTATTAATAGCTACTTTAAATTTCAATGGAATAAATGCACCAATCAAAAGGCATAGGGTGGCTGATTGGATAACAAACAGGACTCATACATATGCTGCATACAAGAGACACACTTCAGACCTAAAAACGCTCAGAAACTGAAGGTGAAGGAATGAAAAAAGCTACTCTATGCAAATGGAAAAGAAAAGAAAGTGGGGGTAGCAATACTTATATCAGACAGAATAGACTTTAAAACAAAAACAAGAGACAAAGAAGGGCACTACATCATGATAAAGGGAACAATCCCAAAAGAGGATATAACACTTGTAAATATCTATGCACCCAACATAGGAGAACCTAAATATATAAGCAATTATAACAGGCATAAAAGGAGAAATAGACAGTAACACAATAATAGTGGGGGACTTTAACACTCCACTTACACCAATGGATAGATCATCCAAACAGAAGACCAATAAAGAAACATTGGTCTTAAATGACACAGTAGACCAAACAGACTTAGTAGGTATATATAGAACATTCCATCCAAAACCCACAGAGTACATATTCTTTTCAAATGCACATGGAACATTATCTAGGATTGATCACATATTAGGCCACAAAACAAGTCTCAATAAATTTAAGAAGATTGAAATAATACCAAGCATCTTTTCTGACCACAAAAGTATGAAACTAGAAACCAACTACAGGAAGAAAACCAGAAAAGCCACAAATGTGTGGAGATTAAACAAAATGTTACTGAACAACGATTGGGTCAATGAAGAAACCAAAGGAGAAATAAAAAAATACCTGGAGACATGAAAATGAAAATATGGCATGCCAAAATCTATGGGATACAGCAAAAGCAGTTCTAAGAGGGAAGTTTATAGTAATACAAGCCTACCTCAACAAACAAGAAAAACCTTAAATAAACAATCTAACAGCACATCTAAAGGAAATGGAAAAAGAAGAACAAACAAAGCCCAAAATCAGCAGAAGGAAGGAAATAATAAAAATCAGAGCAGAAATAAATGAAATAGAGACTAAAAAAAAAAAAATAGAAAAAATCAATGAAACCAAGAGCTGGTTCTTTGAAAAGATAAATAAAATTGACAAACCTTTAGCACAACTCAACAAGAAAAAAAGAGAGAAGGCTCACCCAAGTAAAATCAGAAATGAAAGAGGAGAAATTACAATTGACACCTCAGGAATACAACAGGCTATAAGAGAACACTATGAAAATCTATATGCTAACAAATTTGATAATCTAGAATAAATGGATAAATTCTTAGAATCATACAATCTCCCAAAACTGAATCAAGAAGAAACAGAGAATTTTAACAGATCAATCACTGGTAGGGAGATCAAAACAGTAATCAAAAACCTCACAAAAAATAAAAGTCTAGGATCAGATGGCTTCCCTGGTGAATTCTTCCAAACATTAAAATAAGACTTATACCTATCCTTCTCAAACTCTTCCAAAAAATTAAAGAGATAGGGAAACTTCCTAACTCATTCTACGAAGCCAACTTACCCTGATAACAAAACCAGAGAAGGATAACACAAAAAAAGAAAACTACAAGCCAATATCACTGATGAACATCGATGCAAAAATCCTCACCAAAATACTAGCAAATTGAACACAACAATACAGTAAAAATATCATACAGGGGGGCCAGCCCAGTCATGTAGTGGTTAAGTGCACACATTCTGCTTCTGGTGGCCCGGGATTTGCCGGTTCAGTTCCTGGGTGTGGACACGGCACTGCTTGACACGCCATGCTGTGGTAGGCATCCCACATATAAAATAGAGGAAGATGGGCATGGATGTTAGCTCCGGGCCAGGCTTCCTCAGCAAAAAATGGAGAGGACTGGCAGCAGTTACCTCAGGGCTAATCTTCCTCAAAAAAAAAAATTATATTAAATTAAAAGACAAAAATCATGGGGCCACCCGTGGCCAAGTGGTTAAGTTCATGTGCTCCGCTTCAGCAGCCCATGGTTTTGCTGGTTCAGATCCTGGGCATGGACATGGCACTGTTCATTAGGCTGCATTGAGGTGGTGTCCCACATACCACAACTAGAAGCACCACAACTAAAATATAAAACTATGTACTTGGGGAATTTGGGGAGAAAAAGCAGGGAAAAAGATAAAGATCATACATAGGGGCTGGCCCTGTGGTGCAGTGGTTAAGTTTGCATCTTCTGCTTCGGTGGCCTGAGGTTCGCCAGTTTGGATTCCGGGTGTGGACATGGCACTGCTTGGCAAGCCATGCTGTGGTAGGCATCCCACATATAAGATAGAGGAAGATGGGCACGGATGTTAACTCAGGGCTAGTCTTCCTCAGCCAAAAGAAGAGGATTGGCAGCAGATGTTAGCTCAGGGCTAATCCTCCTCAAAACAAACAAACAAATAAAAGATCATACAGCATGATCAAGCAGGATTTATTCCAAGGATGCAGGGATGGTTCGACATCTGCAAAACAATCAATGGGATACACCACATGAACAAAATGAAGAATAAAAATCATATGATCATCTCAATAGATGCAGAGAAAGCATTTAACAAGATATAGCATCCATTTATGATAAAAACTCTAAATAAAATGGGTATAAAAGGACAAAATAAAGGTCATATATGACAAACCCACACCTAATATCATTCTCAATGGAGAAAAATTGCAAACTATCCCTCTAAGGAAAGGAACCAGACAAGGATGCCCACTTTCACTACTCTTATTTAACATAGTATTGGAAGTCTTAGCCAGAGCAATCAAGCAAGAAAAAGAAATAAAAGGGATCCAAATTGGAAAGGAAGAAGTGAAACTATCACTATTTGCAGATGACATGATTTTATATAAAGAATACCCTAAAGAATCCACTAAAAAACGTTTAGAAATAATAAATGAATGCAGTCAAGTTGCAGGATACAAAATCAACATACAAAAATCAGTTGTGTTTGTATACAATGTGTTTCTATACAATGTGTTTCTATGCAATGTTCTAACAATGAAAAAGCAGAAAGAGAAATTAAGAATACAATTCCATTTACAATTGCAACAAAAAGAATAAAATACTAGGAATAAACTTAACTAAAGTGGTGAAAGATCTGTACACCAAAAACTATAAACCACTTTTGAAAGAAATTGAAGAAGACACAAAGGAAAGGAAAGATATTCCTTGTTCTCGGATTGGAAGAATTAAAAGAGTTAAAATGGTCATACTTCCGAAAGCAATCTAGAGATTCAATGCAATACCCATCAAAGTTCTGACAACATTTTTAACAGAAATAGAACAAAGAATCCTAAAAGTTATATGGAACAACAAAAGATCCCAAATATCCAAAGGAATCCTGAGAAAAAAGAACAAAGCTGGAAGTATCACACTCTGCGATTTCAAAATACACTGCAAAGCTATAATAACCAAAACATCCTGGTACTGGCACAAAAACAGACACACAGATCAATGGAACAGAATGGAGAGCCCAGACATAAACCCACACATATATGGACAACTAATTTTCGACAAGGGAGCCAACAACATACAACGGATAAAGGGAAGTCTCTTCAATAAACTGTAGTGGGAAAACTGGACAGCCACATGCAAAATAATGAAAGTAGATCATTATCTTACACCATATATGAAAATCAACTCACAATGGATTAAAGATTTGAATGTAAGATCTGAAGCCATTAAACTTGTAGAAGAAAACATAGGCAATATGCTTTTGACATCGGTCTTAGCAACATTTTTTCAAATACAATGTCTGACTGGGCAAGGGAAACAGAGAAAATAAACAAATGAGACTACATCAAACTAAAAAGCTTATGCATAGCAAAGGAAACCATCAACAAAATAAAAGACAACCTAACAATTCAGTGAAGATATTTGGAAATCATAAATCAGATAAGGGGTTAATATCCAAAATATACAAAGAACTCATACATCTCAACAACAAAAAGACTAACAACACAATTAAAAAATGGGCAAAAGATCTGAACAGACATTATCCAAAGAGGATATGCAAATGGCCAACGGACACACGAAAAGATGTTCAACATGGTTAACTATCAGGAAAATGAAAATCAAAACTACAATGAGATATCACCTCACCCCCATCAGAATGGCTATAATTAACAAGGCAGGAAACAATAAGTATTGTAGAGGATGTGCAGAGAAGGGGACCCTCATACACTGCTGGTGGGAGTGCAAAATGGTGCAGCCACTATGGAAAGCAGTTTGGAGTATCCTCAGAAAATTAAGAATAGATCTACCATATGATCCAGCTATCCCACTGCTGGGTATTTATGCAAAGAACTTGAAAACACAAATGCATAAAGATAGATGCACCCCTATGTTCATTGCAGAATTATTCACAATAGCCAAGACTTGGAAGCAACCTAGGTGCCCATCAAGGGAGAAATGGATAAAGAAGAGGTGGTATATATACACAATGGAATACTACTCAGCCATAAGAAACAATGACACCTAGCCTTTTGTGACAACATGGATGGACCTTGAGGATATTATGTTAAGTGAATTAAGTCAGAGAGAGAAAGTCAAATGTCATATTATCTCACTCATGAGTAGAAGATAAAAACAATGGCAAACAAATATATAACAACAGAGATTGGATTGGCAGTTACCAGAGTGGAAGGTGGGAGGGAGAAGGGCCAAAGAGGATATTAGGAATATGTGTGTTGTGATGGATTGTAATTAGTCTCTGGGTGGTGAAAATCATATAATTTACACAGAATTAGAAATATGTTATGAAGTACACCTGAAATTCATTCGATATTACAAACCAATGTTACCACAATAAAAAAAAAAAGGAAATAAGAAGTAATCAAAGAACACCAGGATTTTTTAGCTACCAGCTTTCCATTCTTTATGTGAAAGGAGGAACATCCATCCTGTGAGACAGGTTATGTTCATATACACACAGGGAGCCTTACACCAATAAAGGGAATAACCTGCCATGAATGACCCAGAAAGAAAAAGGAAGAGATAAGCTCTGACTCATCACCATTCAGTCTATTAATCATTGATTACTTTGCTATCTTATCTTCTATTAGACTTTAAGCTCCGTGAGAGCTGAAACTTGTCTCAGTGTCCACTGGTCAGGATATTTCCTTGAACATATTAGGGAAGCAATAACTATTTGTGGTTTGTTAGTAAATGAAATCTGAGGTGGTCTTACTACAGAGTTTACAGCTACAGAAATAGTTCCAAAGTTTATAAAAGACTGGAGTGGAGAGGTGAAAGGCCAGTCCATGATAGGGAAACCCAATAAAAATACATTTAAGCCCACAGATGTTTGGACAGAATCATCAAAATAATGAAGATAAAGTCAGTATACATCTGGTTAATAGGTAGATTGCCTACAAATAAGAACCATGCTGCCTCAGACTTTGGCTCTGCAACAGTAAATGCACATAGAGGATTTTCTACAGGCTTTGTGAGGAACATCATCATGGCCTATCCTTGTATAATTGGTCATGTTTTACTCCATGTATGAGGGCAATAGAATGGCACCATCATCTACTTAAACACTCTAAAAAAGGGGCCACTCGCTCATTCTTCTTGGAAAAAAATGATGAAGAGGAATCCAAAATGAGTCCAATCCAAGATACTCAACAATGAAAACCTTACGGCTGTTAAATAAGATTAAGATAACTTCGTCAGCAGCCTCTCATCAGTTTCTAATTGAAAGCAGAAATACTTGTGTGTCTTTCCTTACTCAGTTTAAAGCATCAAATCAGTAATCCACTTGGGCCATATGATGTCAGTTAGATATTACACGCTGAGGATAAAGTTTGCTCCTAACTTAGGAAATGTACTTCTTGGAGCCCATCTCTCAACTCTCATTTTTCTTTCCAATGAGAATGATTTGCAATGAGCTTTTGTATTTGTCAGTTTTGCTGCAGTAACAAAAAGTCCCCAGACCTCAGTGTCATATAGCAGCAACAAAGGCTTATTTTTGTTCACATTAAACTTTATCTATAAAGTGTTGCAGGTCAACTCAGGTCTGCTTTGCATGTCTTGATGCAAAAACATCTTCATGCTTGGTTCCAGACTAAAGGAGCTGCTCTAATTGGGACACGTTGTGTTCACACCAGAGAGAAAAGGGTAAGAGAGTTGATGAAAATCCATTATGTTTGTCACAGCTCTGCTTGGCTGTGGTGCACATCACGTCTGTTCATACACGATCAGCCAAAGTGAATTACAAGGCTAAGCTCTGTGGCAATAGGGCAGAAAATTGTGTGTCTTGTGCAGGAAGGGACTGCAAGTTATGTGGCAGGGACCAGGAATGTATGATTCTCTTAGAGGGAGAGGAAGTGAATAACAGAACAGTGATTCAATTCACCATACAAATTAAGGGCAACATTGGTGGTGGGACTATATGCTGGGAAAACAATTGAATTTTCCAGGCTCCACCCAGAAGCTTCATAATCTGACCCCAAACCACCCAAATTACACCTGTGCCAGATTTTCTATGCCACCAATATACCTTGTTCTATTCTCTCTCTCTCCAAAAATGGAGTTGGACCCAGCAAAATAACAGTCACCTTTTATTGCCTGAGAATTTGCTGAATAACTCTCTACTTCTTTAAATTTCACACTGAATGCCTTGAGCTAATTTGATTGACTAATAAACTATCTGGTGACAGATATTACTGCTTTCATCGAATCTAATTCATTATCAATCATAAGAAGTATCATTGTTTTATGTACCATTAAGCAAAAAAGATGCCAATTAAACTTTGATATGCCATTAATTATAAGATGCATCCCAATTTCAGAGATGTTAAAATGCGAAAAATATGTCTTAGAATCAATGAAATATGATACCTATTATTATATTTCTTCATATCCAATCATGTTTCAAAGAAGACCTATGAATCGTCTTCTACTATTCACTATTTAAAATCACCTACGTACAATATGACATCAGCAATGTAAAAATTGGAAGATAGGTCAGCATTAAAATACTGTAGAATATTGTCAGTCATTGTTATATCTGGATATTAATACTGACTGAATTACAATTCTTTGTTATACTTTTCTGTAGTTTTCATTTTTTTTTTTTTAAGATTGGCACCTGAGCTAACATCTATTGCAAACCTTCTTTTTTTTCCTTCTTTTCCTCAACAAAGCCCCACAGTACATAGTTGTGTATTCTAGTTGCAGGTCTTTCTGGTTGTTCCATGTGGGACACCACCACAGCATGGCCTGGTGAGCAGTGCCAGGTCTGTGGCCAGGATCCAAACCAGCGAAACCCTGAACCACCCAAGCAGAGCGTGCAAACTTAACTACCCAGCCATGGGGCCAGCCCCTGTAGTTTTCTATTTTTAATAAAATAGTCTTAATTGCATAATCATAAATAGTGTTTATATTTTTAAAAATCACATAAAATTCTCTATGTCATATGATAACTTTTTTGAAATAAATTGGAAAAAAAGTAACAGGAAAGATGTCAAACATTAATGGTGTTTATTTCCGGTAATGGAATATGGTCACTATTTTTCTTTCTTCTCTGTACTTGTTCTCTCTTTTCTGAAAATTTTAAAAACAAGTAACATTTTTGTTTTTCCAGAAAAGCAGGTTGTGTTTGTTATGTCCTCCAACAGGGACTTGTACACATTCGTCATAAGTCAAAGGTCAATTAATAGTTGCCTACCAAAGATTCATTCTCTCCTTTCTTAAGATAATCCAATATTTATTCTAGGTGTCAAAGTGCTGAGCTGAAGACTATTTCCCTGTCAATCTCTAGTGTGGCCATGTAAATAAGTTCCCACAAATGAGATGTAAGTGAACATGTTCAATGAGACTTTCAGTAAAGCTTCTTAAAAGCAAGGTGAATATCTCTTTTGCCTTCCTTTCCTCCTTCTTGGAATATTGCCATAATGGCTGGAGCCTCAACAACCATCTTGGGCCTTGGGTTAGCTTGACACTGGGAGCCAAGGCAAAGGATGGTGGAGCAGAATGATAGAGTAGCTTGGGTATCTGATGATACTGGAGATATCATACCATTCACCACTGCTTACCTTTGGACCTCCTACACAAGAAACAGAAATAAACCTCTAGTTGATTTAAGCCTCTATCATTTCAGTCTCTGTTATTCACAGCTGGTGGAAATTCCTAATTCATACAGAAAATGTAATGAAGGCATAGCTCAGAAGCCCTCCTCTGCCTTTGCCTTCTGTGATCATGAATGTGGACAAGAAGTAAGGCACAATGTATTCCCTGATACATCTGAGCTGACACCCAGTTCTGAGCTGTCACAGCTTCAACTCAGCCATGTCCCACATCAGTGTCTGGGACAGGAGGGAAGTCTGAGATCTTCGTGCAATCAAATGAACTTGGCAACACGAATGGCATGATCCCCATCACAAATGAGTCTTTTTATTTTTCAGCCATTTCCACGATTGCCCACATGGGTCAGGGTCTCTGACCTCTTGTTTATTTCTTCCCATGTTGCCCTTTCCCTGAAGAACTTGGCTAATTTCGTGCTCCAGTGACCAAGATGGGCGTTTGTCACTTTCTTCAGAAAGGATTGAAAGCAGGTGAATTTGACATTCCCCACAGCACTTAACTGAGTCTTGGCTCAAACGACAGCCCACTGAGCACTCTGCTTGTGTGTATACACATCTAGAATGTGGAGATTTTCCACAGGATACACACGTGTGTTTCTCTCCATACTTTAACAGCGATAATCTGTGTTATAGAATCCAGTGAATCAGACCAAAAGAAAAGAACAAGAAAACATATTCTGAAAGCACTTTAAGAATGCTTCCCCATCTGAAAGAATCCCCATCTGAGAGCTGTCTTATTTAGGGACTTTATGGACTAAGTAAGATAAATAAATCATCTAATTGATACACCTACATACCAATTGGCATGGACAGATTTCTGATACAAACAAACACATCAACTTACGTTGTTCTTGTTCAATTTTGTGGAACAAAATTCTCTAAACTCTCCTTCACCTTGTAAACTCTGTGAACCTGATGACTAATTGAAACATCTGGTTTAAATTATCCAAAGACCACAGCTATGGTCTTTGGAGAGCATGGGCCTCTGTGATGTTCCTTGCTAGAATTCATGCCCAAGGGCAGCTCCCCATTGTGTTCAGGATGCCAGGTGAGGCTGTCCATGGTCAGGCCTTGGATTGTCCCCACCTGTTCCCTCCCCCTGCTCCCTAAAGTCCATACTTATTAAGCTGATATTAAACTGCATGCATGCTTCCTGCCTCAGGCACCATGTTCCTGAAGTCTTCACATCATTGCATATATTTCTTTTTGTCTGGAATGTCATTCCTACCCCTTCTGTTCACTTAGGGAACTCCTACCCAGTATTCAAGATCCAGCCTCATTATCTCATTTAATGAAGGAAGAAACGGAGGACCAGAGAAGCCTGTTGTTTGCCACTAAGTGGAGTTAAACACCACTAAGACCACGTAAGCTGTGCTAAGGTTAGGACTTGACTGTATGGGTCCAAATTCGGTGTTTGTATCTGCTTATTGGTGGGAAAAGAGTGGCTGTATACACTGACCAGATCATGATATTATTCATTTATGATGTGTGGTTATGTTTAAATTGGGTTTAATTTCATTTTTCCAGTTTCTTCAAGTGAAAGCTGAGGTCACTGATTTGAGATCTTTCTTCTTTTCCAATATAGGCATTTTAGTGCCACAAATTTCTCTTTAATACAGCTGTAGCTACATATGATAAATTTTGATATGTTCCTTCTAATTTTCATTCAGTACTAATATCTTCTAACTTCTAATTCTGTTTTTGATTCCTTCTAATTTCTGCTTTTGATTCCTCATAATTTTTTTCTTTGATTCTTTCTGCTTGGAGTTCATTGAGATTCTTGAATCTATAGAATCATAGTTTACATTAAATTTTTTAAATTTTACTGTTAGACTTTCAAGTATTTTTCTGCTCTCTCCTCCTTCAAGGACTCCAATTACACGTATTTTAGGCCTTTGGCAGTTGTCCTCCAGGTCACTAATACTGTTCATCTTTTTTCTCAGTCTATTTTCTCTTTGTGTTTCGTTTTTGATAGTTTCTATTATTTTATCTTCCAGTTCACTAATCTTTTCTTCTGCAATGTCTAATCTGCTATTAATCTCATACAATATACTTTTCATCCCAGACATTTCAGTTTTCATCTCTAGAAGTTTGATTTTGGTCTTTTTTAAATGTCTCATGTCTCAACATACTCATTTATTCCTCTAGACCATGGAACATATGAAATACGTCAAAAACACTTATAATAATTGTTTTAGGGGCCAGCTCCGTGGCCGAGTGGTTAAGTTCACATGCTTCACTGCAGCGGCCCAGGGTTCAGATCCTGGGAGCGGACATGGCACCACTCGTCAGGCCAGGTTGAGGCAGCGTCCCACATCCCACAACTAGAAGGACCTGCAACTAAGATATACA